>NC_046663.1:108074228-108076483 GCF_010883055.1 Belonocnema kinseyi | reverse complement strand
GGTCTCAAACTTTGAGAAATGCAAGAGCCGAAAGAAAACTACGTTTAAGTACAAAGCTTAATAATAAAAGATGTAAAAAAATATGTTTCAACAATCAATTCCTACGGCATCAGCCGCTAACGTTGTACACGAAAATACGAACTCTGGCGGCCACTAGACGAGGCTCTAGAGAGTTCGTATTTTCGTGTACAACGTTACCGGCTGATGCCGTTGGAATTGATTGTTGAAATATATTTTTTTACATCTTTTATTATTAAGCTTTGTACTTAAACGTAGTTTTCTTTCGGCTCTTGCATTTCTCAAAGTTTGAGACCAATATTGTATGTATAAAAAAAGTTCGAACGTTCAAACATGTTAAGGTTCAGAAAAAAGATGAAATAATTTTCAGTGACGTTCCTACCAAAATGCAGTACCTAAACGTACATTATTGTACTCTAATACATTTCCCAAAGTTTCAACTCGATATTTTATTTACAAAAAAAGTTCTTAGGTTCAAAAAAACATTCAGTGTACGGAAAAAGTGAGGTCGGTAATATAGGTATTTAGCTGTGTCACATGCCCTTAAGAGAAAAGATTTCACCGCATGTCTACTTGGCTCATTAAACTTTATAATATTTTTTTCGAATGGCGCAATTTGATTAGTTTTAATACATAATGTAATTAAATAGTAATGTAAGTAATTTAAATGTAACACCAAGGGCATTAAGACCCTAATCTCACTTACATAATAAATAAAAAATTAAGTAACGATAGGGTGAGAGAGAGAAAGACATAACTGTAAAACAAATATTTCCAACTATTGTCCGCAAAAATTGTGTAGTACAATTTTCTTTCAAAAATAATTCAACGGCAATTGGTTAATTATTATTATTATTATTTCTTTCTTTGGTAAGGGTAAACAGTTTGATTGCTGGCATGATTACATCACAGTTCATTTATCATCCCTTTCTATTTTGAAATCGAATAGTCCTGGATGTGAAAGCAGTATGCTAAGAAGGAAAGCATTTCGTGTTAGTGAAACTTATTCCTAAAGCAATAAGTGCGCGCATTTGTTACACTCGAAAGGAAAGCTTGATTCACAGTACTGCAGCACGCAAATCCGCCTTAAACACATTCGCGATTGAGCCTTATTTCCTCGACAGTCTTAACCAAAGATTTAGAGCACCAACGATCCTTTGACTGCTGCTTTGCTATATTCGACTTCCACCATTCTTTTGATCCACTTTGAATTATTAGGACAGCTTTTCTATTGCTGACAATAGATAACGCTCGCATACAAAAGCATTTCTTTTTGTATAGCACATGCACCGAATGTTCACTTTTCGAGGCATGTATACCGTGTGGGAAGTAACCAATTCCGAAATTGTAGTAAAAAGTAGTTCTGAAGGGGCTTTCTCGCTACTGCGCCTGTATTCTTTGAGTAAGATTTCCGTTTCTCGCTGCTGCGCTTCCGCACTTTGAGCAAGCTGACTTTTTCTAGCAGTTGCGGTTGCGCATCCAAACAAAAACTACTTTCCGGTACAGCCGGAATCATAACCACACTTCATTATGAGTTGCCATTTGACAGTCTGACTGTGAGTAGTGAATAGTGATTGGGTATGTGAAATTGTTGGTAATCTATACATTTTCCCTAAATTACCAAACATTTTTAGATTTTTTCCAAGAAGCTTTGTACATGCCATCGGCTCATTTTCAAGTCGTTTACGGCTCATCTTTGGCTCGTCTACGGCTCGCCTCCCATTCTTCTGTAAAAGAAGCTGTTGTATACAACAGCCCTTCGGTACGTCTCTGACTTGTACAGAAAACTTTACACTCGAGTGTAACTGCTTACTTTCTGCACTTGTAGTACAATGTAATATTTCAACTTCCTTTTTTCTCGCTTATAAAAATCTAACCATATCTTATCAAATAGTCTTCATGACATGAGTTGCTTTACGTGGCCTATATGTCTAGGCGTCCAGAATTCTGGAAAATTAGCCCTACCGTTTTGAAACAGTTATTCGTTTAGAATTGCTGAAATTACTTATGTAAATAAATCGTCTAATAATCCAAAAATTTGATACGACTAGAAATTTTGAAAAATTTTCCCTAAACTAGAATCTAAAATAAAATTTTTCTCAATATTTTGAATTGAAATTCGAATAAAAATATTCCCAAATTTAAAAAAAGTCATTTTAAACCCACGAATTAAATTAACGAGAAAAAAGTGGTTTAATAATTTAGGTATGTACTCATTAGTAGCACTGAAAACTTTT
>NC_046663.1:108072862-108074218 GCF_010883055.1 Belonocnema kinseyi | reverse complement strand
AAGTGTGATTAGTGCGGAAAACACTTTACTGTGGCTCGTCATTGTACTGGCCACGACCCCTTCCCCCATAGCATGGCAACGGTGGCGAGTGTGACCGATCATAGAAAGTTTAAGTTCTTTAAAATTGTCCAGAGATCTATACACTGGATATTTTTCGATAATGTTCTTTCGGTTTAAAAGTAAATTTAAATAATATTTTGTGATATTTTTTTATCATAAGCATAAACTGCTCATAATAAGGGGGTGAAAATGTTAAAATCACTTAGCATTTCGTAAATGTCACAATGAAACTAAGGTTAATTTAATGCTTATCCTTTAGTAAAATAAATTTATATTCTTTGGTATCACATACTGAAAGAAATGTAAAATCGACTGAACCGATATTAAAAGAGTGGAGCAGTGGACATGAAAGAAGGTTCGGCACATGCTACAGATCTGATCAGTTGACTTAGCTCACCCTTAAAGTCGAAAGAATGCAACCTATCCGCGCGGGCCCCCGGGTGAATTAACGGCGCAATAGACAATGGATGGATTGCATCACGTAAAAAACATTTCTTGTTGACATTTCTGTAACAGTCGTCACATCACACAATATTGACACTTAGAAACTAAGGGGTTTTATAAAAAAATAACACAATTTTGGACGGTACAACTTATTCACAGATCATGTACACTTACGATTTTATTAGAGCAGGACGTTTTTGTTTTTCGTAACTGTTTCAGCTGACTTCTATGGGTATAATGTAAATCCGAGAGATTTTGTTGTTTGGTGCGATGGCATGGGCGCGTATTCAGAAGTCATTCCCAAGGTCGCCACCTCATTTAAGAATGCATTTCGAAATTATTTTACAGATCGCAACTCGTGTAATAGTCTAGTGGTTAAGACAATCGACTTGCGTGCTTAGGTTTATGTGTTCAAATCCCCCCATTACTTGCGAAATTTTAATTGTATTATAAGCGTTGTAACACATGCATATCCGAAAATGTATATAAGAATTTAACGTGCGCTTATTTAATATTTATTTGTTAGCAATACTTTTTTACAACTTGAAGTGCTGTCTAAGCTATAAGTCTATACCGTTAACATAATTTAGATCTCTTTATATTATTCGTTAAAGTGACATAATAATTCGTAATTGCAGCATCGAGTAACTGTGCAGAAAAGCGACTAGATTTGTCAAATCTACTGATACGCAGGTCAGCACCACTTAAGAATCAATACTAAAGAATTATAAAGTTTACTGAACTTTCGTGATGTCTACCAGGTGTATACATATGAAACCGGTATTGCCATTTAGCGGCCAGTAGGCACACTTGTAGGCACTGTCGGAACTTACCATTTGTGCTAATTGGCGT
>NC_046663.1:108052214-108072762 GCF_010883055.1 Belonocnema kinseyi | reverse complement strand
GGCGCATACTTTGAATAAAATATTTGTTATCATTCTCTTGAAATAAATGTGTTTTTTTCTTGAAAAAATACCGGTTTCATATGTATACACCTGGTATATACGTACTTGGAAGATCAGTAGATTTAACTTGTTTTTCAGTAAAATATAAGGTACTTTTTTTTGCGTGTATTTGCTTCTAACAAAAAGTTAATTTATCACTCCCTTGATGCAAATAACAACACACACAAATAACAAACAGTATTTTATACCACGAAAGGCGAAAAAATCATGTCAAAGTTGAGATTTTCAGGTTAGAGTGGTATAAATATTATTTTTTGCATTAGCTAAATTGTTAGAAAATTACTAGTCATACCGAATTTCGAGATGATCAGACAGGACAATTTAAGTCTAATTAAACATTCTATTCTTGTAAAATTTCTGAATGAGTAGCCGTTCCACTATGTGCAGGCTATGTATCTAGAAATCTGAACGAATAACCGTTTTAGGCCAGAATTCTGGACGAATAGACACTCCGCTTTATATAGTACAAAAGAATAGGAGGATTATTCTATTCTGCTTCATTCTGTATTGTTTCTTTTCCCGCCTTCTGTAACTTGTACAGAAAGTATTTGTAAATATTTACAATTGAGTCTCCGGATCGTATAAGAACACATAAAATATCTTGCCTCAGGGTGGTGAGGCCCTTGGTCGCAGGGGTTTCAGCAAAGTTCAGGTGTCCTCCCACTCTTAGGCAAAACATTTTACTTATGGTAATACTATAAGGACGCTCAATTACTAAAAATTCTGTAAACTGCAAAAAACTCAAAAAGTGTTACAGAAAATCTATGCTGTCCCTATTTTAACCAAATCTAGTGATCAAAGTCGTTTTGCTTCTGTTCTAATATATTCCGAACCTTCTCTAGTGGAAACGTATTTTCAGAATCAAATACAATAATTTGTAATAAAATGAAATAGTGCGAAATTCTAATTTTTTATAAAAATTGTAATCACTCGTAAAACTTTGTAAATGTGTCCGAATTCTGGCAACATCTTGCACGTTTTAGTATGAATTATTTTTGTAAGTTTCCATTGTTTTTTATAAAATCGATAGAAATTTTAGAAAATTATAGAAATATTTGTACTAGATACTAAATGCTTTCGCTTAAATTCGGAAACGTCTACAAAATTACATAATTAATTATAAATTTGTACAAGAAAATACAATGAATATATTGTTCTACTTTATTGTAATTTATTGTATGTTATTGTGAAAATACATTTCCACCAGGAAATCCTATCCATTTAAATCCTAATTAAAGACAGAAAATATCCATTTGTCGCTTTGAAACCGAAATGAGATTCTCACACAGTGCGGAAACCTCATTCTTAGCACGTTCTTTATGCATCTGGCTGAGGTGGAAAATGTCTCATTGCTTAAAGCAACCGTTGATCATTCACAAGAACCTTTACTCATTCCTTGTCTTCAAAACATCCGGCTGGATACACTTGGCTATCAATAGTCTTTCTGGTTTATGAATTGCATGTCTATAGGGCATCATCCGAATATTCATATTCACGCCTCACTATGTCGGTAATAAATTATGATCGTTAAAACGAGCCAGCCAGACTTACAGCTTGAGATATGCTGGAAGATATTTTGTATGCGTTTGAAGTTCTTTCCCAGGACGTTATCTTTTCTAGAAAGTAGAGTACGTGATAAGTCGTGCAAAAAAATATAATAACTTTATATGAGAAAGTTTTCTTTCAGCCAAAAATCATATTAAAAGTGTTGAACTGTTTTTGGAAAATACTACATTATTAATATTGAAGACCTTAACAAGTAGGTTATTTATTAAAAAAATTGAAAAAATTAATCAGTTTCTAAATGTTTTATTAAAGGATTCACGTAAAAAAAATTTGGACGATATTATTATGATAACATTTTTTCGAACATAAATGCGTTATTACAGTCCCAGCGTCAACATTTTTCCATCCAACGTCAGTCTGCAGTCTATCATAAAACTGGAAGGGCTTGAAGGATCACAGTTATTCCTTTGAGAATTCACCTTTCACAGTATAAAGCTCATCCATTATTAACATTAAATTTGGATCAGGTAAAAATTTAAGTTTGATTTTCTTGATTTTTAAAAATGATTTTCTTTCATTCCTGTCTTTATCAATTAATTAATTTTCTTTAATTCTTTGGCAGAGTTTTCTTTAATAAAAAATACAATATTTACCTAACTCTTAGTGCGTCAAATTAAATTTTCAAGAAACAAGCCCTGTAGAGCTGCAAACACCCCCCCCCCCCTTATTTAAATAAGAAAAAAAGTGAAAACCAACTACAACACACATTACGGCTACTTCATAGCTGCTAATTTAATAAAAAATCACTTCATTTTGAGCTCAATTCTTTCTTATTTCAAAATTTTTAAAGATGTAAAGCTTTGTTTTATTTCAGGCTTTTTTAAGACTTTTAAATACTTTTGTTCACAGTCTCTTTTTCTGGAATCAATCTACTCTATTAAAAAAATGTTCTAAATCAAAGTAGAAATGATGTACTTTTTACGGCTATTTCAGATCTAACAAAATTTCCAAAAATCACCCCTACTCGCTAAATTTGAATTAATTCAAATTTAACTTATTCAATCAGTATACTCAATTTTGGCTAAAAAATTAGTTACCTTAAAGGTTTTGACTAATGAATTAGTCAACGGACCACTGTTTGTGCCTTGCCAATTGAATTAGTCAAAAAAATGACTAATTTTTATTAGTCGATTCTGAGAACTACCAATTCATTAGTGAATTTCTCAACCTAACCACTGTCAAGCCGTTGACACAGAAAAATAGAAGATTATTTTGTTACTTAAAGAGACTTTCAAGAATGGACGAGAGAGTAACTGACTATTACGAAAATTCACGGGAAATACTGCAACAGGGGTTACAGTGGATCAGCAGCTCAATTTTAGGGAAAATAGTGGATTTTTGCTTTTTAAAAAAGGTCTCTAGTTTGTACTTTTGTTATTTAATTCCTAGTTCTTTTCTTCGCTGCGATAAGTGCCACGTATTAAAAATAAATCTCATCGTGCAATTTAAAAAACGATTTAAAGTGATATCTTAGAAATCAAGATTTGCGTTACGGACCTGCGCGTTTCTCCGAAAGAGTCCCATTTTTGACTCATCAATTAGTAAATTCTGACTAACCAATTGGTAGATTTTGAACTAGCGAATTAGTGGTTTCGACACAGCCCGTCATGGCGACCGGTGGCGCGCCACGTCTTGCGTTTGACTAATTGAATTGGTTAGACGAAACTAACCAATTCAATTAGTTATTTCTGACCAATTATCAGTTCATAAAAAAATGCACGTTCAAATAAAGAATAGTGACAACTAGGTGAAGCCCACACTCAGAAAAAAGATTTGTCGATATAAAGCTCATTGTTTTGAATCAAAGAAAAATATTAACCGGCTTTCAGTCAAAGAAAAGTTTTTTTGATTTGAAGAAATATTTATTGATTTAAAAAATTTCTTTGGTTCCATATGAAGTTATTTTTGGTTAAGTAAAAAAAAATCATGTTAAAAAGCAGTTTGTCTAATATAAGATAATATTTTTCAGCGTCCACTTTTCACAAAATTATGCCAGATACGCTAAGAAGACAAGAAAACTAAATTATTTGTTTTTAACAAATGTACAACATTTTTATAACTATTTTAATAGGATCTTTTTAATCTTGTTTTAAACGTAGAAAATGCCATGATAAAATAGAAAATTCAAATTTATAACGAAACAATAAAAAAGACTGAACAATGGCCAACAAGAAAATTTCATTTTTTGAATAAACCTTCAAAATCGATAATTAGAATTTTTTAATAGCACCCATGGTTTGGCGGGGAAATTTTAATTCTTACATTTTCAGCATTTAGATACAATGTCTTATACAGTGTGTCCCATATTTATAGGGCCACCCCATTTTTTAAGGATAATTTTTTTTCTATTGAAACAAAATGCACCAAATATTTTGAGTGGATAAATGAGTCGAATTAACGATTTTTTCCTAAAATATAGAGCTCGCAATTCCATTCGTTCATTTATTTGGACATTTTGACGAAAAAATAGGTGTCCCAAATTAATAGGGCCACTAAAAAAACTTCAATTTTTTTGAAGAATAATAAATAATTCGTAAAATAATGCAATTTAAAATATATAATATTAAAATTTTACTTCTTACATGCCATAAACATATACATGTGTATGTATAAAAACTAAATATTGTGTGTGAATTCCCAAAAAAATTTACAGTTGTGTTTTTCTTTTAATTTAAATTTTTCGCGAGGATTTTTCACATACATACTTTCCCACATACATTCTTTTTGGGGATTATCGACGTATTTTTCCTATTTTAAAAGTGTATATTCGCACAATATGTTCGAAATAAATATTTCTCCTATTTTTATTGCGGGGATCCCCGTAAGTAGCGGGAGTTCCCGGGTTTTTCTCGCTTTACCTGGCATGCACATATGTATACTCCTGGTATAAATAGGCTTCCGAATGCATTTTTGGCCAGTTAAATTGTGCTTGTGCGTTATTAATATTCGAGGTAACAAAACAAATATGGGAAGAGGGAAAGCATTGTCTGCAAAAGAAAAGGCGTCAATTGATGCGTATGAAAAATGTGGGAAATCACAAAGTGAAATAGCGAAGGTTATAAACCGATCGAGAAATGTTATTAACCTGTATATAAAGAATAGAAGTAATCAAATAGTGAAGAAGAAACGTGGACAACGGCCAAAGCTCTCAGATCGTGACAAACGAAAAATAGTCGCCGCCGCCTCGCAAACAACTAAGGGGTGCAGCAGAATAAAAAATGATGTGGCTCCTCAAGTGTCCAAAAGTACAGTGCATCGAGTATTGAAGGATTCCCCTAATTTAGTAAGTGAAAAAATGCAAAAAGCGCCTAAACTGAAACTTCATCATATGCAGACACGCTGCAATTTTGCAGAAGAGAAGCTGCATTGGACGCACGAATGGTCAAAGGTACATACTTAGACAGTGCATTTTTTCTCATAACAAATAATTAGTTCCTTCAAGCCTATGTAATTAAAGCTTGGGTCTTTTACTTGCTTTTCAGATTATCTGGTCTGACGAAAAAAATTTTAATTTAGATGGTCCTGACGGAATGCGTTATCATTGGCGTGATCTGAGACATGAGCCTCGTTATTTTTCAACCCGAAACTTTGGAGGCGGTTCCGTCATGGTATGGGGGGCATACGGCGTTTTCGGAAAAGTGGCCTTAGCTTTTATTTCTCATAAAATGAAAAGCGGAGATTACCAGGCAGTGCTAGAAGAACATCTTAAGCCCTACCTTGGACGTTTCCGCTCTGCAAAATTGACTTTCCAGCAGGACAACGCAGCCATACATGCGAGCAAATCTACGAAGGATTGGTTGGCAAAGTCAAAGATCCCCGTACTCGCGTGGCCAGCGATCTCTCCAGACCTTAACCCAATGGAAAATGTTTGAAGCATGATGGTACGCGATGTGTATGACAACGGAAAGCAGTGCACAACGGTCGCAGAGCTGAGGGAAGTGATCAAATCAGCATGGAACAACGTCACCGCGAAAAGTCTAGAAAATCTGAATAAATCGATGGTAAAGCGAATGAAAATGGTATTCAAAAATGAAGGAAATACTATTAATTACTAATTTTGTGAATAAAATCTTTTATATGTACGTATTTTGTTGAATAAATTGAATTCTTTTGGAAAAATTGAATTTTTTTTTTAGTGGCCCTAATAATTTGGGACACCGATTTTTTCGAAAAAATGCCCAAATAAATGAACGAATGGAATTGCGAGCTCTATATTTTAGGAAAAATCGTTAACTCGACTCATTTATTCACTAACAAAATTTGGTGCAGTTTGTTCCAATAGAAAAAAAATTATCCTTAAAAAATGGGGTGGCCCTATAAATATAGGACACACTGTATTTGTGTGATTTTGGCCCTATCCAGTTTTCCAATAAGAATGTTCTTTTTCACACTGATTTTTGGCCCAAAAATACAGGTCAAGTTCGTTAAACAGCCTTCTACTGACATTAATTGTAGATTTAGCCATGGAAAACGACGCAAGATACGGTAAAAACACAAGAGAGCAAAATTTTTTTTTTTAAAAAGTTCTACAAAATTTCCTTTAACTATTTTTTAATAAGAATAATAGTTTTCCATTTAAACGTGGGAAATGTCATGATAAAATCAAAAATTGAAATTTACAGGCAAGAACACAAAAGACAATAAAATAGCCTATACAATTATGGTGAAAAATCCTTTTTTTATGTTAATAAAAAAATCACGTTTCGTCACATGCAACAGGTATTTTCCTTTTGCCCTCGGCGTGAAGATATCTTACATTTTCCCACCTAACCTGAAATACCTAATAACACCCATACTTTTGCAGGAAAATTAGAATTTTTACATTCTCATCATTCAGATGGAATATCTTATATTTATGTCATTTTGGACCGAACCATGAAAATTCAAGCTGAGAGATATAATAATATAACTTACCCACGAAATAACGCAAGAAACAATAAATTAAAAAGTTAAAAGTTCTACAACAATGATTTTTACTTTTTTTAATTATAAAAAGAAGACAATGAAAATATGTATTTTTTATACTAATCGGTATTATGAATTGTAAAAATGTAAATTTATTGAAAGTATACATTTTTCAGGCTAGCTGAGTATAAAATATAATGCAAATCATTCCATTTTATACAACAAATATATAAAGTAAATTAATATTATACATAATACTTCACACTATGTATAAACTATTAGTCCAGTCATCTGATACTTTTATCCGGTAATTTCTAGGGCAGTCATTTTTTTCTCTAAAGTGCTTCATTTGGGGGTGCATAATATGGGGTCAGGTTCTGTGAACAGTATTACGTCCCAGAACACGAAAATTTTTCTGGGAAAATGTGTAAAATAACATATTCCATTGGATTGGTGCTTTCCTATGCATTTAAAAGGTAAAATTGTTCTTACAAACATGAAAATAAATAAAATCCTGAAGACCAGATCTAAAAATGGTCAAAAGATGAATTAAAGTAGGGGAAAATACCTGTAATTTCAACAACAAAAAATCATTGTCCTAACTATAAAAGATGAATACAAGGCGACTTCATTCTGTGTAAGTTAAAAAAAGAACATGTTCCTACCCTCAAAAGGTCCAAATATACCTATTTTTTCTTCTTTTTTCATCGAAAATCCGAAAGTCGTGTTTTTTGGAAATCACTTGTTTCATGGGTGTCACAGGTGAAAGTTTTAAGTAGATAGAGTAAAGAGAACATAATTCTGTGTAGGTTAAAAAAATGTTCCTACCCTCAATAGCCCCAAATATACCTATTTTTTGTTACTTTTTCAACGAAAATCGTCTTTTTTGGAAATCACTCGTTTTATAGGTGTCACACGAGAAAGTTCTAAGAAAATAAATGAAAGAGAACTTAATTCTGCGTAAGATAAAAAAAATTCATACCCCCAGTAGGTCACCTTGCAAATTATAGCTTTAATCAATTCGGTGACTAAATCGCACTGCGGAACAAAACTACTACCATTTTCTTAACCTATAATTTTTTAAGTCAAATATTAATGATAAATAAATTATTGAATTATCAAATTGATAATAATCAATTATTTTTAATAAATAAATAATTGTTTAAATAAATAAATTTCCATCACTTATAGAATGTGCAGTTTTTTAAATTTTTACTGCAATTTCTGTTAGTGGGCTTTATTATAATTAACAAAATACCAATCTACTAGTAGAAATAGTTGCGTTACATTTTTAATGCTTTCTATGACTGATTCCATTCACTGTCGAAGCATAATGTCAACTCTAGGTCCAGATCTATACAGTCAGCCTTCAAAATTTTACAGAATACAGTCATTGTAGAAATTTCCGTGACATAAAACCCCCTTAACAGAAATTTCAGTACAAAATTCCAAAAGCTGCACATTCTAATGGTGATGGAAATTTATTTATTTAAATAATTATTTATTCATTCAAAATAATTAAATATTTATTTTTAATTTATAATAAGCCTCCCTGATATAAATTTTAGTGAAAAATGCCAAAAAATTCTTATTGATTTATTGAATAATTATATATGGATTAAAAATGATTAAATATTTATTTTTGATCTATAATAAGCGACCTTAATAGGAATTTCTTTAAAAATGCCAAAAAATGAACATTTGATGGACAATGGAAATTTAATTATTAAAACAATTATTTGTTTATTATTTAAAAGTGGTTCATCATTATTAATTTGATAACTTAATAATTTATTGATCACTATTACATGACTTAAAAACTTTTATGTTAAGAGAATGGTCGTAGTTTTGTTCCGCAGTGCGATTTAGTCACCGAATTGATTAAGGATACACTTTGCAAGGACATTGCTCGTGACCTATTGAGGGTAGGAACTTTTTTTTTAACTTTCGCCGAATTACATAAGTCCTCTTTCATTTATTGTCTTAGAACTTTCTCTTGAGACACCCATGAAACGAGTGATTTTCAAAAAACACGACTTGCGGGTTTTCGATGAAAAAAGAAAAGTGGTATATTGGGAAGTTCATTACTCGTGACTTATTGCGGGTAAGAAAATTGTATTTTTTTTTAACTTACGTAGAATTAAGCCCTCTTGTATTCATTTTCTAGGAACTTTCTCCTGTGATAACCCTGAAACGAGCTGTTTAGAAAATACTGAACTCTGGGCATTTACCTGTAAATTCAGGTCAAAATGTGTCACCTTTGGTAGGTGCTGACTCACGATCTATTGTAGTTAGGACAGTGGTTTTTTTTTAAAATTACAGGTATTTAGGTTTACTTTAATTTATCTGTTGACAATTTTCAGATCTATCAGAATCTGAAAAAAACGTGTGATTTTTGGCAAAAATTTTTTTTAAAAAGCGGGGTTCTTTGAATGGCTGTAACTCCTAGATTGTTGGTGATAGAACAACGTTTTTTCAGTTTCATGCAGAATTTTATCTACTTACATTTTTGTAAGAACGCTTTTGCCTCTTAAATGCACAGGAGAGCAACAATCCAATGGAAAGTGATATTTTGCACCTTTTCCCACAAAATTTCTGTGTTCCGGGACGAAATCATGTTAATAGAAACTGATGCTTTATTATGCACTCCCAAATAAAGTACTTAAGAGAAAAAAATGACATGCATATTTTTTCCGCCTGGGACTAAAACGCTGTGTTCCTGAAATCTCCAAACAATACGTTATATAATACTTGAATTCAATGTTTCAATTTTTCTCCTTAATTTTTATAAACAATGAGATAAAGGATTTGGTGAAAACATGAAAAAATATTGTTTGGGATATTTCCTGGATATCATTGATACAAATGAAGCTTGTCTCGGGAAATGTCGAAACATCGCAATTTTGTAGGGATCTCAATTTTTCGACAATCGTATCGTCTCAATGGAGCGGAAAGTAGTGGGACGGGTAGTTTGATATGTCGAGGGTTGATGCCGTTCTGGAGGGATAGAGCCCGATGATGGTGGGGCAAGCGTACCAACCCGTGTCAGGTACTCTCCACGCGGTCGTCCGCAGTCAGTCTTATCGAAAACAGCCCGCGTTCCTATACTGCGAGAATCTTTGCGTCTTTGCGAAGACGGTATTCAAAGAATAAACAAAAGACAAAACTTACATAGGCAGCTTCAAATGATACTTAATTCTTGCAAAATAAAATTTATTCCAGAATATCGTTCTTGAAACGTTGGCACATCATCCTTACTTCTCTTATCTGATTTAAGGATTAACGGCTGCAAAGTTTTCAAACTTTACTTGACTTTTTCTTAAAACTTGCTTTTGAATTGAAAAGAGTGACGCTTGAATTTTCACTAAGGAAATTTTCAAAAAAGAAGTAGAACATTCTATACTTTGTTGTGTTTTTTCTCACTATTCAGTGCTTTCGTTTTGGTTCAAATTGGCAGTGCCCTTTTGCAAAGTAGCAAGGATCAGTTCCTGCAGATTTTTGTGGAATAGTTACGTTTTTACAGGTTTGTCTAATTCTACTTAGAAATACGTATAAATTTGTAAATTATTATAATAACAGTAGAATACTAGACAATCTAGCGACTCTCACTTTTTTATCAAATTAGGTCCACTAGTTTGTTTCACAGTATATTAATTTTGTAGTTTTAGATCATCGCTATTATTATTTTTAAAATGATTTAAAAATTCTGTTCAACATGAAAATATTTTGTCATTGCGTTTTATAAAATTCTTTATACTAGTGCAATTGGGAACAATGGTGATAAATGGTCGAACGCACTTTATCTGAATCTAGTTTTCAACAGTTTATTCTCACGCGAAGATCATAACAGTTAATGAATTATCTGCAGCTTGTTAAAATTGGTATCGTGACATTAATCACTTTCTTACTGCCTCCTCAATGAGTGCTTGAACGACGTTGCGACCTCTCCTGCAATTACTTTTTTACTTGACAAGGCTCGAGTCTCAGTGAAAAATGATGTTCTTGGTACGGCAAGAGGGCTTTTAAGCATGTATGCAAATTACGGCCTGTAGATGTTCTAGAAACGTCCTGTAGAAATACAAATGTTTAAAAGCTATTGATACTAATTACAGTCATCTGAATTTTGTAATTTCTACTATGATTTTTTTTTAAATAATGATCTGGATTATTGAACTCAATATTTTGCATCCCAAAATAATAATTTTTGTTGCAATTGATTTTTTTTTTTAAATATTCGCTTCTCATCGATTTTGGAAAAAATGGTTGAATTTAAATAAATTATGGCTTTTTTCGACAGGGAATATTTTATGCAACTCTATTATCACTAGCTTTAAAAGTATAATTTTCTATGGCTGACACTGTTTAAACAATTTTTATAAAGAAAATATTTTTTTAACAAATAATATTATTTTAAGATTCATTACTTATTTTCAAAACTGGAAACAGTAGAGTTTTACGGAATATTTTCCCTGAAAAGCCATGATTTATTAAAAAACAAATCATTTCTTTAATTGGTAAGAAGCGTCAGCAAGACAAAATTCAATTACAATAACTATGGCCTTAAAAAGAAAACACTGAGAGGGGGGGGGGGATAAAAAAATAAATATGTTACTGGTATCTTATTACTCGTAATTGAAAAGAAAAGTGAGCATCGCTTTTCGTTTTTTTGAAAATTTCAATAAATTAGCCCTATTTAGGGATTACGAAGACATAAAATCATTTTTCTTTGCATTTTTTTTATAAAATCAAGAGATTCCAGAAGAGACTCCAAGAGATTCCAGGAAACTCCAAAAGAATGGCTAAAAACAGTCTATTTTGTAGTCAATCTTTATTTTTGTCCTTCACTTGTAAAGGTCAAATGTTCATTTTTACATTCTCATCATTTATGATTGAGAAAGTATTAGAATTGTCGGAAATTTGACATCACACTTTTTCAACGGATTTCCACGTTTCGAGACCCCCTGAATCCGAAAATCAGGTTTTCACGATGGCGTCTATCTTTCTGTCTGTACGTCCGTCCGTAAACATGATAACTATCGAAAATATGAACGAATCAAATCCATCTTTGGCACGATTTTTCTAGGTCCTAAAAGAAAGGACCAGTTCGTTAACCAGCCATTTTTGATAAAAATTCAAAAAGTGAGCGCATTTTGAAAATTTTTGAGACCACTTTTTTCTGAATTTGAAAATTCTATTTCCGGGTATTTCTAGTATTGAAAAGAACAAACAATTTATCCTGATAACTTTTTTCGATAAAAAGAAAATTCTCAGAGTTATAGCGTTTTCAAAAATTTTTTAATCAACCGAAAATCAATATTTGAAGCTGAAAAACGCCCGATATGAAAAAAAGTCAAAAAAAGAAAAACATTTTTTTTTGAAATTCCTACAAGATTATCATAACCAATTTTAGGATTTTCCTCAAAAATCGTTAAATAAAAATTTTGATTGCACAAAAAATAATGAAAAATAAAAAATTCCATTTTGTGGACAAACTATGTAGGATACAAAAAAAGATGAATTAACAAAAATGGTTATCCCAAAAAAGATCTACAATTTCGTTAAGAATCACTTCTTGATAGGACGCGTACCTTTTGTTTTATTCGTGAAAAATAACGTTGAAAAAAGTAAAATAAAAAAAAATGTGTGGAAAATCGACAAAAGTTACGAGAAAAAAAATCCAACAAAACCTGTTTACAAATGTCTGTCGAAAATCGAACGCGCAGCGCGAATGTCACGATGAGAATGTGTACCTCAAAGCCTACAGAGCTTTGAGAAACTTAATCTTTGACTATACTTAATTAAGTAGACAATTCAGAATATGAAGACGCATATAAATACTGCTATCTAAGAGAGATCTTTTTGATAACGTTTTTTTCAAGCATTACAAATGCAAAGAATAAATATCCGAGCGCGAAGCGCGAGGTCTAATTATGTTCGAGCGCGAGGTAACCTATTATAGACTGCGAAGCGCGAGATTCAACCGTCGCGCGCCCTAGGTGCGCTCAAACTAAGCGAGCGAAGCGAGTCGCGCGCGTAGCGCGCGATGAGAATGTGCCCGCAAAGCGGGCAGATTTTTTCAGAATATGATTATGATAAATGAAGGGGTCGCAAAAAATCCTATCGAATCTATGGTTCTAATTTTTTAATATAGTAATAAAAAAATGGAATTTAAATTTTAATCTATTATTTTAGCGTGATAATAATTTTTTTTTCTTTCCTTTGAAATATTTTTTGAAAGTATTATCTTTAACTTCTTTTTATACTTCCGGCACCGAATAATCGTCTAATAAAATAATTTGTTTGTACCAAACATTTGTAACTCTTATCAGCTTCCCCAATTCTCGACAGCAAGTTTATATTCTTGTGAAAAATTCATTATTCGATTTCGAAGCGTTACGAAAATTGACTTTCAAAACATGTGGAATTACAACCTCTAAATTCTTACTTGGAAGATTACGGCCAGTGTCACTTTGTAATTGACCGCTGACGCATCTATTTCCCCAAAACTGTATAACTTTTTCTGATTAAATTTGTGATTTGAATTTCGCAAAATGTTTTTCGCACTCCTGAAAAATGTCGATTTTGTTGGTTATCTAGTTCCGTACTGCTACGCTTCACATATAGTATAGCTAAAAGGAAAAAAGCTTTAAAAAAAGTTTAAAAAGAGTTTAAAACTGACGAACATATATAGTTGTTTGTTTAAAAAAGATGTTTTTTACAAAAATTGTTTCAACGATTTGAGCCATAGAACAATTAAATTTAATAATTAGAAGCAGTAGGGTTGTATGGAATGTCCCCTTGCAAAAAGAGACATCATTTACTAAAATTCAACTTCAAATAAAAATTGGTAATGAGAGATAATAGGAATAAATAAAAAGAATGGTTAAAATAACTTTTTTGTAACTTTTAAACTTTATTCATTAAAAATGTTTTTTTTAAACTTTAAATGACATAATGTTATCGTCAGATGGCACAGTATTTTTCGTATTACAAGATTCGCTCTTGTCGCGTGTAATAAAACTTGTGATTTTAGGTAAGTTTAAATATCCTTTGATCAAATTAGTCTATTTTTCTCATGTCAATGCTTGGTTATGTGCCTGAAGATAACTAACGCATTTGTATAATTTAAATTACTAGACTCTTACAAGTGCATTTACCTTAATAGTTTTATTCTTTAAATGATATAAAAACTCCTTCTTGCACAGATACAATTTTTGACAGGAAACCTATATCTTCAAAAATCTGAAATTGAACTATTTCTAGATTTCAGATTTTAAGGTGTTTTAATTGGACAAATAAAGTTTAATTTTTTGATCTACACTTTTGTACAGTCAATATCAGAATTAATAAAATCTTTGGAATGAGTTATAAACTCGACGAAAATAGACGCACTGTTAATTGTGGCAAATTTTAAAGGAGAAATCTAAGTTAATTTTAGATAACAATTATTCAGTTTTTATAATTATAATTTAAAAATTACGTTTTAAAACGTTTTAAGTTAAAATGATGTATTTTACCAAATATATTTTGACTTTTTGCTTCAGCTTTAATTGTAGGTAAAAGCTGCAATTCCTTACAAATTATCAGATCGTTCAAGTTCATATCCATAATCGCATATATTATGTAAATCATCAAAACGTGTAATTAATTTTTAAAAAGCGTGTCATTTGACATAAAATTTATTCTTCAAATTTTATCTATGAAAATACTAATCTTCTAAACTTTTAGTTAATACTGCAATATAAGAATAATGCTATAAGAATTTATAGGACTAATTGAGGAGTTCTGGACAAGAAGGCGACAGGCGCTCGAGAGCGAGTAAAATTATTGTCCAGGCTGTGACGTCAGGTATCGAAAGTGAAATTCGAAATTTGAAAAAACCAAAAATATAGTTAGATAGCTCTTGAAAAATGACCTAAATCTCCATTTACAGTTTTTCTCTCAGGCTTCAAATTTTCCAGTAAATAAATAAAAACTGACTTTTTTTAAATTGAAAAAACCATTTTTTACACATTCAACTCGCCGTAAGTAATTCGTTTATCAACTAATTAAAAAATTTTCTTTTTGGGTTTTATTCATGACACTCTAGCGGAGGCTACAGTGTCCAAAAAGGGTCAAAAGTTTATTTCTAATGTTTTTTTTTAATCCGAATGAAAAACCACGTTTTTAGACTTTCACATTAAAAAAGTCAGCGAGGAAGTTCGAGCTACGACAAACTTCAAGCGAACGAATTTTCCGCCAATGTATTGGCTAACTTTTTGGAAAATCTTAATTCGATTTGATTTTTAGTTCCATAATTACTGCGAGTTTATTACGAGTTTGCGACGTGATACCACAGTAATTTGCAGGGGACGCCGCCTGGAGCCTGAAACATCCTCCTTGCCCATCCTTTGTTTTGTCCACTCGCTCGCACTATTCAGCGTTCCGGTGGCGTCCCTTAAAAAATCCTGTGGTGTCGCGTCGCGAGCTCGTAATAAACTCGCTGTAATTATGGAACTAAAAATCAAATCAAATTGAGATTTTCCAAAAAGTTGGCCAATACATTCGCGGAAAATTCATTCGCTTGAAGTTTGTTGTAGCTCAAACTTCCTTGTTCACTTTTTTAATGTGAAAGTCTAAAAACGTGGTTTTTCATTCGGATTAAAAAAAAAAACATTAGAAAATAACTTTTGACCCTTTTTGGACACTGTAGCCCCTGCTAGAGTGTCACGAATAAAACCCAAAAAGAAATTTGTTAATTAGTTGATAAACGAATTACTTACGGCGAGTTGAATGTGAAAAAACATGGTTTTTTCAATTAAAAAAAAGTCAGTTTTTATTTATTTACTGGAAAATTTGAAGCCCGAGAGAAAAACTGTAAATGGAGATTTAGGTCATTTTTCAAGATCTATCTAACTATATTTTTGGTTTTTTCAAATTTCGAATTTCACTTTTGATACCTGACGTCACAGCCTGGGCAATACTTTTACTCATTCTCGAACGCCTGTCGCCTTCATGTCCAGAACTCCTCAATTAAGAAAGCTTTGGTACTCAGCGAAAAATATTTTTCATTTATAATTTTAGGATTATTCCGTTAAATTCTCGACATACAAACATTAGAATCGACGACAGAAAAAACATTGTAAATATATATATATATATATTTACACTATTACGTCTTACTTATGCGATAATGAAAGCAAATTAGAAATAAATACGGCTAATATCTATCTTCAAAATAGATTATTAAAAAATGATTTTATCGGAAAAAAAATGGCAGAGCAGACATAAAAAACAGGAAAAATAGTAATTCAGTTTTCTATTGAATACGGAAATATTTTGCAATTATTCCGAAGTCAACTACAAGAAAAAATTATTTTACTTTATTATCCATCTGTAAATTAAATCATATGAGTTATTATATTTTTAATTCTCCATTGTATCTATTGATTTTCTTCTAATTGGTAACTTACTAGTCAATTGGATTAACATTGAGAAATAGTCAATAATAAGAAAAAATATCAAGGATTTCTTATATTTCTTGAAAGTGGGTCGTACTGATAATATTTGGTCGGTGGTATAAAATACTTTTGCGATAAGAAACTGCTAGTTCCTGCCAGTCCTTTCTCATAGTTATATAGGTACAGAGTGACATTTTGAAATTATCGCGGAGATTCAATCAGGGGTTCGTAACGCGAACAGATAAATAGCTGGAGGGCTAGTAGAAGTTTATTTTTTATATGCACTCTATGAAGGAGTGTATTAAGATGGCTGACAAAGTGATTTGATAAAAATGGAGCATTCCAACAAACATAAAGTTTATTCATATGTTTCTACTGCGACTTAAAATTTATTTATTTTGAGTATAGACAATATAAAAAAACTAATTTTGTTCAAACAAAAATAAATAAAATCTCCTTCAGCATCGTATTTTAGGAAGTGCATTTAATTTAATTACACAAATTTAGTTAAAAAATGGTATTCCCTTTAATCATAGCTTAAGAGTAAATTTATTTTCATCCTTTTTCGTCCTGCTCGCGAAAGTTAGGTTTTCAAACGAACTTTTAATTGCTTAAACACATTTTTACTGATTTCTGTTTAATTTCAGCTAACATCAAAATTCTTTTAATCTTAATATAAAGATATTGTTTGTAGAATTCTTGCCAATTCTTTTTAAAACAAATTCCTCGATGAAATAGATAGGAAAATCTAGATGACAGAGTAGATCAACAATGCTAAAAAATATGAATAAGGTAATTGTAAGTAAGAAAAACAAATACAATTTGACTTGCAGTTGAAGAATAAATACATTAAGAAAAGAAAGTGGAACAGCCAGGGTGAAAAAGATTAATGAAAACTAATCAGAAAGAAGGAAAACAAATTTTGCAAATTGATTTGTTTCTACATCGACGTATCAAAGTATCTTTTGTACGCGATTTTATTATTTAATTTTGACACAAGGATTTGGAACAAAAATAATTTTTGAAGCGGACACTTGTTTTCGTAGTTTGAAATTGTTCTAAAAATTATTATAAATATATCACCATATAAATTCAATAAAAAGCAAGTTTTATCATATAAAATTGTCTAAATTATTACATTTTTTAAATTACAAATTCTAGTTTCATTCTTCACGCAACTAGTTTTAAGTAGTTTAATTGCGAAACTATGATGTCGGACATTGGAGAACTTTCTATTTAAAAGTGGCCATTTATAAAATGGTTTAAATTAAAATTTTGTACATTGTACAGTGATCGTTTTTTTACTTTACGCAGAAACAATCCGCTTTTGACATTTTTCATATATGGTGAGTATCTTTAAAAGTTTGAACTTGAAAGTCTATTTTTAAACATTATGGTTCAAAGTTTCAATAAAACCATATTTTTTAATAGTTTTCCTCAAAAATGGTCAATTTTAGTGGTATTGAAATCAAAATGGTTCAATTTTAAACGGTCAAAATGTAAGACTCTGCAGTAGTTTTATTACTTGAGAGAAAAGTATTTTGTTTTAAATTTTTCATATAATATTCCTTGATAACATCATAATATTGAAAATACTATTTAAAATAATGCTACTTGAGGTGCAGGAATCACGATATTTTTTCTTCTTTAATTTCACTGGCTCGGAAATTGAATTCCCAGTTTAATCGATAGGTCGACGTTGTGACGAGGTGAGAAAGTAGAGTGAGGGGTCTAGGGGGCCTAGAACGAGTCGGGATTGGTTAGTGATTTTGCCAAAAAATCAGGTGCCCCTTGGGGCTTTATCCAGCTTCCATTGAAATTATTTAGAACAAAACGCTCGGTTTATTTGACAATCGTAATTTATCGGCAGGTTATACTGTGCGAATCGAAAAGGTCGTTACAAAATTTACGGTTTTTCGAACTATCCTGGGATCTCTCGCAATAGATTTGTCCATCGTAACAATTTTTTTATTCTATTGAAATCAGATTTTTCTTGAAATATTTCGCGAGAGTTTGACATATTTACATAGATTTTTGTTTTGTAGAAATATTGCAAAAAAGGACAGAAGCAAAGCGCAGTTCTTGTTTCCTTGGCAGAGAATTTTCGCTCTAAGAGGATTCGAGAAAGCTGAACATTTCTGTGTACGGTAATAGAATGAACTTGATTGCTGGTTTTAAAATAGTTCGAAGTAGAAGAAGTATACCGTTATGTTTATTAAAAATGTTACTATACCAGAAAGTTCGTATAATGTCGAAAAGTTGAAATAAATGGTTAAAAATAAATCTTAACAATTTTAAATTTCAAAAATATTAAAGTTTAAATGACTTTAAACTAGATGCCTCTCACGTCATAATTAACAATGTTAAAAAGCGTTTAGAACTAAAAAAATTTCAAAGCCAAAAATGTACAATTTTTGTAATTTTATACTTAACGCATTTAAAATGGAGTGAAATATTTAGTTTCGAATTATTTGAAAAGTTGAATGTGGCATAGCACTGTTTTATATATTGATTCGTAGAAGAAATCCTGACATTTAGGAATTCTTTTTTTTTAAGTTTTAAATAGCATTAAGAAAAATATTATGGATACAAAAAAAATCTCCTTGTAAACGAACTTAGAAGATTTGTGTGAGCAATCTGAAT
This sequence comes from Belonocnema kinseyi, assembly GCF_010883055.1. Lineage (NCBI taxonomy): Eukaryota > Metazoa > Arthropoda > Insecta > Hymenoptera > Cynipidae > Belonocnema > Belonocnema kinseyi. The sequence continues at coordinate 108,054,148 of NC_046663.1, read as the reverse complement.
TGCCGTACTAATTATTAGACGTAGTTTTGAAATCCATACATTACAATAGTCTGAAGTTTCACACTAATAGTTTCTCAGTTTATTGGGAATGATAATCGACCATTTTTCCGAGTGCCGAAAACTGGAACTAGAAACAGTAGGTAAAATTTTAAAGATGTATATTAACTTTTGCATAAAAGTGTTTGTACGATTGTTTTATGGAGTTTAAAATAATGATTGTATCCTAAAAAAATCTTCTTAAAAAAATTCAAAAATGTTTTTTAACAAACAAATAACAATTATTTCACTCTTTCATGTAAGTTTGAATGCATGTAAACCTAAATAAACTTTAATTAATATATGTAGCAACAAATTTTATCCAGATTATGCAAATTGTATTAATAATAGACGACTAGAATTAAAATAAGAATTCTAACCTAACTTTTAGATCAAATTTTTAAATAGAAAATATTTCATGTATATATCAATTAAAATGTATTTTTACTTTATTTTTGCTTCAAAATGAGTCCATTTAAGTTTATAGTCTATTAAAAATTACAATAAATTGTACAATAATTGTTTTTTTAGAAATATATTTTTTGTCAAAAAATGTGTTTTTTTTTTCACTGCATAAGATGTAAGTTCCATCTAAACCCTTTGTTTCCAGATAAAGACTTATTTTTAGTATCCAATAAACAATTTAAACTCCACAAAAAATCGTAAAAACACTTTTATCCACAAATTAAAATGCATCTTTAAAATCGTACCTGTTATTTCTAGTTCGGTTTTTTGTCACCATGTGGCGTATTGCAGTTTACCCATTCCAAATAGTAAACAAAAATTTTTAATTCAATAAAAAGGGATACCGGGGATACCCGTATATCATACGATGTTAATCCATTTTAAATAAAAATACAATTATTCTTTATCTGAGTTATATTGGGTTAATAAGTGAAGTAACCTAATATGATATCGAAAGACAGCGTATTTTTTCGTGAATAACGCATGCCGCAAAGATTTTTAACCCATAAACTAGATTATACTTTTCTGAACGATTTTGACGCGCTGAATACAAATATGGCCTCAGAATTGTTCAAAGCCTGGGTTTTCTCGAGATATTCTAATCTTAAATTCAGAAAATGTTGTTTCTCGCTATATTGGAGACAAGCTTACACGGCGGGCTGGTTTTTTCCGTAAATCTAGTCAAAGCATCTAAGGATTTTGGTGATACTAAGGAATAATAAGGAGACCCAGCTGCCAGTGGGAAGCCATTTGAAACTGGCAATAGAATCATTACCGTAAATGGTAGGCACAATACAGGAAGATCCTAAATTTCCGTGCGCAGGTGCGCAGTTGTCCTCTTCCTGTACATGGAAAAGTGCGCGAGTGAGAAAGTTTGTCAAATTCATGTAAGTTAGAGAGGTTATGTTCTTTTGTTAATAAACATACGAAAGATACATGAAATAAATATATAAACAGTATTTTCGGTACTTTTTTGAAAAATGCGTGAACAAATTTTGAGAAGGAAAAGTATAGGTAAGTACCTTTTAAATTTGTAATATGATAAAGAAATAATGGAAGTAATATAACTTGATTGAAAAGTTTAAAGTTTTTCGAAACGTAAACATGAAAAATATTATAATTTCATTAAAAGTTATTATGAGGTGACTCAGTTTAAAAAATGGTAAATTACGTATTTATAGGCATGTATACAATTTAATCAGCACGGATAATTGCAATTAATGTAATATTCTAATGAAGCACCCTGCCGATAGAAATCTCAAAGTATGTGCTAAAGATTCTCAAGGCTCTGAGAAGCTCTGAGAAATTCTCCGCAGGCACTCAGGTAGATATACCAGGTGTATACATATGAAACCGGTATTGCCATCTAGCGGCCAGTAGGCACACTTGTAGGCACTGCCGGAACTTACCATTTGTGCTAATTGGCGTATTGT
>NC_046663.1:108048000-108052114 GCF_010883055.1 Belonocnema kinseyi | reverse complement strand
GGCGCATACTTTGAATAAAATATTTGTTATCATTCTCTTGAAATAAATGTGTTTTTTTCTTGAAAAAATACCGGTTTCATATGTATACACCTGGTATCAATAGAGGAGCAGACACTCAAGGATCCTTTGTTGAGCTTTCGGATTAAAATTTAGAAATAAATTTTATAATAGATTTCATAGGTAACAGTAAGGGCTTTAAAAAAGCGAATTTATATTCCCCTTCTTCGGCGTGTAACTTGCACCACAACCCGGCACTTGACATCTCATTGCTTAGAACAAAAAATTGTTGCCACCTGCATCAAAACAAACGACCAGAACCTCTCTAACTTACGTCAATTTGACAAACTTTCTCACTCGCACACTTACCCATGTAAAGGAAGAGGACAACTGCGCATCTGCGCACGAAAATTTAAGATCTTCCTGTAATGTGCATACCACTTACGGTAATGTTTCTATTGCCAAGTGGGGAACATTCTCATAGCGCGCAGCTTGCTTCATCTAGGGCGCGCGACTGCTGGTTCTCGCGCTTCGCGCTCAATAATATATTTATCTCGCGTTCCGCGCTCGATCTTTGTATATCCCTTACACTTGTGCACACATTTTTTAAATTAAAAGTTAAAACATCGACAACAGTAATTTGGTGATAGTGACTTCTTTTTTGTTAAAGCTCCTTTGGCTTTAATGAATACATTCTCATCACGTATCTCGTGCTTCGTACTCTAATTTGTATCTCAACTTGTATATAATTTCCATAAATGTATATTATTACCATTCATAACATGCATTGATATTAAAACAGACGTAGTTTCATGGCCTCTTTTAAAAAAATGCGCATTCTTTAAAAAAATTTGTTATTAAACATTTTACTGCAACTTTTGCCGGTTATTTAAAAACTGAATTTACTTATTTCCAATTTTATTTTTAAGATTCAAACGTAGCACATACGGTCTGCACATCAGCCTTACCTTTTTTTAACTTTTAAATTAAATCCCTACCTCAGTGACCCACAAAACTTCGATAAACTAGGGTACGGGGCGTGGGTGGGGCGATTAGTTTCAACCAAGAGTCATAGCTGGTTAGTGTTTTATGCTCAGAAGTTCAAGCCACCTTCAGCAGCATTGTGTTAGATGGGAGTTCATATGATCTCATTTTCACATTCCCGGCCCACAGTAGGAAAAAAATGACATTTTTGTTTTAAAATAACGTACAGCCCACAAATATTGAGCGATTTGAACAACAGAAAATTTGAAAAAAAGCTGTTGAGATTTCTAAGAGAGTTGTCGAGCCTGATTTTTCAATTGAGTTTTCAATTTTGTATAAATAAACAAACAAATATGGCGAAAAAAGTTCCATTTTATCTATTTCACGTTCACAGTGCTCGTCAATAATAGGAAAAGTATTGAAATCGCCTAAGTTTCATGAACTAATATTAGCTAAAGATGTTCCAATATTATATATATTATTGAACAACAATAAAAAAATTGTTTGTTGAAAAATATTTTCAAACTTTATGATATTTGTAGCAACATTCATAATAAGTTGATAAATTTTAATATTTCTTTGAGCAAATTCATTTGTCTATATACAAATTCTCTTTTTTTTCAATGTCAACAGTTTAAATTAGGATATCGAAAAAAAATTAATTTTCCATCGACAGATGCTCGAATAGTGCATTTGCTTATTAAATTTGTTTGAAAAAATATTATTCATCAACCAATTCTAAATTTTGGTGAAATCATCATGAACTTCCCAATTAAGAAGAGTGGAATCGAAAAAACGAATTTTTCCGTCTAGAGATGCCCAAGTAATGCATTTGCTTTTAAAAATCATCAAATTTGTCAACTCATCATGAATTCTGCCGACAAACGCCCGAATAATGCATTTTTACATTCTCATCAGAGAAAGTATTAGATTTGTGTAAAATTTGACCCCCCCCCCCCAGTATTTGTCAAATGTCCACGTTTTGAGACCCCCTGAATCTAAAAACAGGGTTTTCCGAATGTTTCTGTCTGTGTGTCTGTCTGTCTGTGAACACGATAACTTTTGACAAAATTAATCTATTATATTGCCCTTTGGTACACTCGTTTAGTGTCCTAAACTAAAGCTCAAGTTCGTTAGCCAGCCATTTTGGATGAAAATTCAAAAAGTGGGCACATTTTGAATATTTTTTAGATCACTTTTTTAAATTAAAATTTCTCTGTGCGGTTATTTACAGTATTCGAAAAGTCGAACAATTTATCATCATTACTTTTTTCGAAAAATTACCAGAGTTATATCATTTTTAAAATAAAAAAAAAAACCTAAAATGAATTCGATCGTACCAAAAATTTTTTAAACTACATTTTTTCAAAATTTTAAAATTCTATGTACGGTTGTTCATAGAACTCAGAAATTCAAACAATTTATCCCTATGACTTTTTTCTATTAAAAGAAAATTACCAGAGTTATAGCATTTTCAAAATAAAAAAACTAAAATGAACATTTTAAGCCCAACAACGCATGATATGAAAGAAAGTCAAAAGAAGAAGGACGTTGCCTTTTCAAATCTCTACAGGATTATGATAACAACTTTTTTTAATTTGGTCGAAAAGTTGAAAGTTCCAAATTTGATCGTACCAAAAATAATGAAAAATCAAAAATTCCATTTTTTGTTCAAACTATGCAAGATAGGAAAAAAATGAAAAAGCTCATATTGCGCGACCTGGGAGGTACTACAAATTTATAATGAATCACTATTCGACCAAGCTACTAAAAAAAAATGAGGCAAAACTTGTTCATCTAAAAAGTAGCTATAATTTTTGATAGAACACGTAGTTTTTGCTTAAGCCTTAAAAAATAACATTCAAAATAAAAATTTTTCTCTTGAAAAAACGACGCAAGGGATTAACTAAAATTAACAGACAAAGTTGTTCGCCTAAAAAGATATACAAATTTATTATTAACCATTTTTCGATAAGACGAGTAAATTTTCTTTAAAATCGTAAAAAATAAAATTAAAAAATTAAATTTTTGGAAAAAGCACAGAAAAGACGAAAGAGGACATAGGATACTATATAGGACCCTATATAGGTTCCTGTATTAGATCCTATGCAGATGCGCATCAATTTTTATTTAATCGTAAAAAACAAGATTAAAAATAAAAATAAAATTAGAAACACAATGAAATAAGAATTAGTATGTTTAAGTTTTTATGCATATTATGAATTGTAATGATATACGTTTATTGAAATGATACATGTTTCAGCGCAGCTTAGTATACAATTAAAAGCAAAATAAAAAAACAAATATAAAAACAATGATGATAAATACAGTTTTCTCTTTATTTTGCACTTTTTTAATAAGCAATCCCAGACAGAGTTACATACAAAATTGGACAAAATCGAGTGCGAGGCATGAGATACGTGATGAGAATGTTTTCGTTAAAGCTGAAAGAGCTTTAACAAAAGAGAGTCTGTACACGAATACGGGAGAAATACCAAAGATATTATAAACGTAGATGCGGTACGGGGCGTCGGAGTGGGGAATTATATATATAGGGCATCACATTTTCTGCCCTATCGAGGTGCTGCCCTCATCGTACTACGAAGTCGAATTCTTGTTTTCTCATTCTTCGTAAAATATGACGGTAAAGCATTAGAAAGATTTTTTGAGGTTAGAAAAGTTTGACATGTATGTATCGCTGAATTTTTTCAGATCTGAAGCTTGATCCAGGTTTTCGGTACAGTCTTTTTTTTAATTATAAAAAAAATGTTCTCGAAAAATCATATTTTTAATTTTCAAAAAAGTATTATAAAAAGACATTTCGAGATAAACAAGTGTGGAAAAAATTCTTCTTTGACAAATTATTTTTTTAAATTGAAATAATCAAATATTTATACCAAAGAAACAACTTTTTAAATGTTTGAAGTGTTTAAACATTATTGTTTAAATTTAAAATAACAATAATTAAAACGAAATATATTTCTGGAAAAGATATTTTGGTTGAAAATGTATATGGTATTTTTTAAATCATAAAAGTTCTTCCGAAAAATCGAAATGTTAATTAAAAAACACGTGTTTTTGTATATGAATTTGTCGGTAAATTTTTTTTTATAATTTTAATTTTAAATTCAAA
>NC_046663.1:108046835-108047900 GCF_010883055.1 Belonocnema kinseyi | reverse complement strand
CTGTCTAATGATCAAATATACAAACTAGAAAATTCCCGAATTACAGAAATTGAGAAAACAGTTTTGTGATCAATATTATTTATTTATTAAAAATACAATAATAAAATATTTTTATTATAGAAATTTTGACTGATGTTTAATTTTTTTAAATTATTGTTTTAATTTAAAATAACAATAATTGTATAAATATGTGATACAAACATAAATTTAAAACACGTGAGCTTTAAGTGAAACAAAATTTGCAGGATTCAATGCAGGCTGATTTAACGCGACTCTTATTTTTATTTTTTTAAATAATAATTTCATTTTCGCGAGCGATTTCTGTAATGTACAAAAATACAATGCACATTTTCAAATAACTTTTTATCAAAAAATACATTCGTTCAATTATTGTTATTTTATATTCCAACCAGAATTTTTAGAAACTTTAAACATTAAAAAAGTTTTTTCTTTATTAAAAATATTTTATTATTCTATTAAAAAAATTTTTAAACAAAATATTTTTTAATTGTTCATATTAGAGAGATGTCTAGCCCGGATATTGTATAATTCGGAAATTTTCTGTCGGCAATTCTCAAATTCGGTAAGATTGTAAATTGTCGAGAATTTTCCAATTCGGGACTTTTATATTTCAACAATGTTATAATTTCGGAATTTTTACAGTCATGTGGGAATTTTATTTTTCGGAAAAAGCGACTGAAAAATCCCGAAAAATAAAATTACCGACACTAAAATTCGTAAATTGAAAAATAACCAAATAATAAAATTCCCGAAATTATGAAAGTCCCGAAATATAAAAGTCGAATTGCAAAATTCAGGAAAATAAAATAAATAAAATTCAAGACAATAAGATATTACCGAATTTGAAAAATCACTAGAGAAAATGGCTGAATTATAAAATAACCGAACTAGAAAATTCCTGAATTTAAACAATTAAAAAAATTGTTTATCAAATATTATTTGTTTATTGAAAATACAATAATCGAATATATATTTCTGGATGAAAAAATTTGTTTGAAAATGTGCATAGTATTTGAAAAAAATATAAAAAAGTTGTGAAAAATC
>NC_046663.1:108032410-108046735 GCF_010883055.1 Belonocnema kinseyi | reverse complement strand
CTTACTACAACTATGTTTGGTGTTGTCATTGTTGTTCCCACGAGAAGCTAGGGAAAGGGGTTCGTCCATCCTTGTAGAGCCCCGCATGCAAGGATAAGACTGTTTACTCTGAGAGGTCGCCTGGTATCCCAGAGTCACCATTCTAGACGCCTCACCCAGGTGCCATTCAGCTTTCGGCACGGTTTTCACACCTCCGCTTGGGGGTTAATTCCTTCGGGACCACCCCTGGACAATATTCAGCAGAAATCCTTGGTACAGGGACCCTCTATCCGCAACCCGAGGACGCGTTCGGTGGCTTTGTCATAGGCCCTATATATATATATATATATATATATATTTTAGCCCCTGCTCTGAGGGTTCAAAGTTTTCTAATTCAAAGTAGAGAAATCCTAACACCAAATACAGGTTTGACCCAGAGAGCAGGTACAGATTTATGAACTTATTATTACTCTGCCATTCACTCATTGTCAGTGATCGGAACGTAATAATTAAGAAATTTGAAAATACATGCGGGAAATTCATTAGTTGAATAGACTAAAATATCGCTAGAAATTGCAAACTGTACAAATATAAAAATAAACACTTAATAATATTAAAGAACAATGTATAGATATTGCACTAAAAGTTTTATCTGTTAGAATAAAAATATAATATGGCGAAGTAAATAAATCGTTACTTATAAAAGAATATCAAAAGATGAGAAATGACAAAGATATATTTGGAAATAATCAAATAACTTTAGAAATATTACAAAATATATGAAACAGAAATATAAATTAGGCACGTAATTTTCTCTCTGGTATCTATTAAAATAACCATGTCTTACAAAGCGTGGATATTTTACGTTTGTTATGAAATGTTCGCAATTTAATTTTAATTTAAATGGTTCTTGTCCAAGCTAAGTTTACCATCAGTGCGCCTCAAAGGTGTGCCGAGAGTTGCTTACAGCGCTCCAAGTGGCTCTTGGCAAACTATATGGGAGGGTGCTATCTACGGGGAGCGGTGGGTAGAGGGGAAGTGACTTTTTTCGCCGGACGCGCCGTCTATATTTATGGCGGGTAACTAAGCTCGCACCGCATCTACGTTTATAATATCTTTGGAAATGCAAAGACCAAGAGCGGAGTGCAATTGCCATCAGTTGCGTGTCGTAGGTGCGCTCAAACTCTCGGGCTAAGCTTTTTTAACGAAAGAGATTTAACAATCACAAAATTACAGTGGCGGATGTTTAGAGTCTTAATTTTAAAAGGTTTGCGCAAGAATGTACAAAAATATAATGATTGAGCGCGTAACGCAAGGTAAATACATAATTGAGCGCAAAGCGCGAGATAAATGTACAGTTGAGCGCAAAGTGCGAGAATCAACAGTCACGCGCCCTAGGCGCGCTCAAACTTGCAAGCAACGTGAGCCGCGCGCGACGAGAGTGTGCCCGCGTAGCGGTCAGATTTTTTAAATTGCATTTGTTTAAAAAATCATAAGGTTAATAAAAAATTTATAAATTTTGCTAAAATTATCGTAAATTTCAGAATTGGTAAAACTGACAAAGAAAAAACTGAATATTTATGTCGGAAAATGCCTGAATACTGCATTTGTACATTAAATATTGGAGTATCTTTAACTAATGCTATTTTATGCAACTGAAGCCATTTCGTTATTTTTTCGTCATATTTGTTTATTTATAAAAAAATTGAAACACCTAATTTAAAAATCAGGCTGGACAACTCTCTTATAAAATCTTATTAGCTTTTTTCTAATTTTTTTCTGTCGAAATGGGTGAATATTTGTGGGCTGTACGTTATTCTGAACCAAACAAGTCATTTTTCCTCCCAATGTGCGGCACTCCTTCAAGTACGAAACCAAAAACTCTTTTTTTACTCTTTTTTTTTTAAATAATCTTATAGGGCATTAAAAAAGAAATATTTTTCTCCTCTTGACTTTTTTTATTACGTGTGTTATTTGGTTTAAAATGTAGATTTTCGTGTGTTTTTTGGAATTTTGTAAATGCTATACCTCTGGTAAATTTTGGTTTTTTTAGAAGAAAGTAATAAAGATAAATTATTCGTCTGTTTGAATACTATGAATACCGTACAGAAAATTTTTCAATTTTGAAAAAAGTGATCTCAATAATTTTCAAAATAGGCTTACTTTTTAAATTATTATCCAAAATGGTTATCTAACGAACTTGACCTTTATTTTAGGACACTAAAAGAGTATACCAAAGGCCAATACAATTTGTCAATTCCTTCGAAAGTTATCGTGCTGACAAACTGAAAATCTACAGACACACATACACAGATAGCCACACAGCCGGATAGACTGTGATAGATTCTGACAAGCAAATTGGATTAGAATTTCAATCCCTTATAATAGAATCTCGTAGCAATTTAGGATCCACGTGGTGATTTAAGGTTAGGAAGGAAGAAAGGAAAAACTGCATACACAACAATATATTTTAATTTAAAATAATAATAATTCGTGCACTAACTGAGGTTTTAAAACTAATTGCTGAAATAAGGTTGATTTTGACCGCGAGTTTCGATTTTATTTATGAACTTCGAAGAGATGACGCGACGTGAGTGCAAGGAGTGTACAGGCTGAACATTGTCTGCCCGAGTAAAAATGCTTCAACTTGGTTATGTCTTGAGTTCGTCTCTAAGACTTCGATGTCTGGCTGCGTCTAAAAACTGAGTCCAGACATAGGCCTTCGTCTTACTTTTATGGACAAGACAGGTAAAACGGCGTTTACTTGTCTTAAGTCGAGCCTTGTAAAGCAAAAAACATTTTCGGTATCATCGCCAAACAAGTATAATACTAATAACGATCCGTAAATAAGTGGATTTAATATATATACAAGATTGTTTAAACATTAACAAAGATTAACTTTTATGACTGTTAGAATTACAGTTTTTGTTAGGGCAGGTATACGCTCGAAGTTACGAGGTTGGTTCAAATATGATCGAGACAAACGCTGTAGATGGCGCGCATGTATGTTTTGAAGGTCGTGGCTTGAGTGTGTGATAGCTGGGTCCCTTACGACCAGTGTGGCATAGTTTTGGTCAGGAGCGCATGTTTCACGCGCGTGCTACGGCCATGAGTGAACGTCAAGTGCGGACCGCCGCGCTAAAAACACGGAAATTTTTCTGCGTTTGCGAAATCATTTCGGTAGTGAGTGCCTGAGTCGGACTGCCGTGTTTAAATGGGCCAAAGCATTCAAGGATGGCCGCGAAATCGTCGAGAATGAGCCGCATGATCGTCTACCGCGAACCAGCATGACACCAGGCAACATTCGCCACGTAGAAAAAATGATTGTGGAGGACCGTAGGATGAATGCTCAAGATACTTCGACTGAACTAGGCATCTAACCTTCTGAAAACACACGTGAAACCCGCTTATCGCTTGAAAGGGAGGAGCATTCCAGCACGAATTGCGATTCTTCTCCAGGATAACGCGCCCTCATACCGCGCGCCTCACGCTCGATAAAATATCGGAATTGGGGTAGGAGATACTAGAAACCCCCTCCCCCCCCTACAGTCCAGATTTATCACCCTGCGACTACCACATGTTTGGATCACTGAAAGAAGCCCTCGGAGGTCAAAGATTCAACATCGACGACGAGGTAGAGGAGTTCGTGCGCACATGGCTGTCCGAGTTACCCAAGGAATTCTTCGATACCTGCATCAAAAGACTTCCTGAAAGGTGGCAAAATGCGTAACTTGTTAGGGGAAATACCTTGAAAAACTGTAAATTTTTGTAAATTTTTTCGATAGTAAATAAACGTGTAAGAGTATTTGTCTCGATCATAATTGAACCACCCTCGTATAAACCGCACGTGTTGGAGTCATAAAAATTCAACTGAAGAGGTAAATGTATGTCTTTAAGACGTAAAAACTTAATAATAGATTTTATGATTTTATGGCACCCTTCAGTGATCCAGGAGTATATAAAAACCCTTCTTCTTGTGGCAAAGTCTATATTGGAGAAACCGGGAGAGCGGTGAGCCAACGTATGGAGGAACATGAAAGTAAAGTCAGGCTAAAACATTTCACGCAATCGGCACTAGCTGAGCATCATATCGAAACAGGACATAACATATTATTTGATGAAACAACAGTCATTGCAAAAACACACAAAAAATTTTCAAGGAAACATAGAGAAGCAGTCGAAATCTTAAAACACCCTAATAACATCAATAGGGACAATGGATATAATACGAATCCGATTTGGCTTTCCGTTCTCCCGGATTTTTAAAAAAAGACTTGATTGGCCAATCGGGTTCGACCAGTCCCCACGGTGGGGCGCTCTGGCCAATCACAGGCATCGTAGAAAGTATACCTAAGAACATCATGACATGATCCCTCAGTTTCAGGTCAGCCCTGAAGATGTGAACTGTAATGTTCACGAAACGTCGGCAAACAATTCATAGTTTTTTACACGCGTGAAACCCGAAATATCTCTTTTTATCACGTCAAAACTTGTCTCCAAGACATAAATTGAAGACTGGCTCCGTCTCAAAACTGAAACATGCCCAAGTCGAACTTTTCGACTTCAGCATGTCTTGATTGCGGCCAATTCAAGTCGAACTCAAGTCGAAGCATTTTTAATCGGGTGAAAATAGAGAAGTTGATAAAAATGTATCATTTCTGTTGTTGCACATAGCACAATCGATAATAGTATAATTTAAAAAGTTAAATTATGCGAAAACATTTAATGTTTGTTTTTAAAGAATTCAAAAAAGCTCATTTCTGTTTCATTCATCTAATAAATCTTTAAATTATAATTTTAAAATAATAATTTATCTAGGATAATTTACGTAATTCTTGGCAGGTTAAGGCAAATTTCAGGCTTTGAGAAAGCAATTAATATGTAAAATTGTATGTGTGATAAATGTAATACCTATATGTACAGTGCTAATATAATAGGGTATCAAATTCTAAGCTTTATTTACCTTCATACATATTAGAAACTGAAGAAATAATTCAAATTAGCTCATTAGCCTAAAAATGCAATTCTTGGCAGGTTTAACGCAATTATTGGCAGGGATGGTCCCAATTATTGGCACCTCCATCATATGAAGATGAAATGTGTCCATAGTATCACTAAAAAGTGAATAGTGAAGAGAAACACTGTTTATCGATTATTTTTCACTTATAAACAAATAGTCTGCCTTAAATTACTAAATTATCAGCATTTATCTGGTTCAAATTCAGTGGTTGTGATCCTCGGCTTCTTTTGACTGCTTCAGCAGAATTAGTAGAATCGGTATTTTTCGAAAATTGATTTTCTTTTTTGTTAGTGTCTTCAGCATTTAACTTCCTTTTTCTAGTAACTCCTTTAGTAGAATTAATAAGGTCGTTAATATTTGAAGATTGATACATAATTATTAAGTGATAGTCTTTTTGGTTTTTAAGTTTTTTCTATTTCTATCTTCTTGGGCTTTTTCTGAAATTTCAATTCGGCGTTTTCGTTTTTGGGTTTTAGCTTTCTAACTCTTTGCTTTATTTTTTTTTTAATTGATTACCCCTTATTCCTAATCTCTCCATGCCTGAGATGTTAAATCATAGATGCCTGTCGCTTTCCGTTTCGTTTTAGGGTTAGAAGGAAACGCAAATAATCATGAATGTTTCCGTGTTTTACAAGTTGTAAAGGAATTTCTTGTACGTTTTAGGTATAAATCGCTTTACGGCTTAAATTTTCAGATTCATGTAATGTTTCATGAATTACATGCTAACCTGAAAACTAAAACCAAAAACTTAGTTTGTCTCTACACTATTCAAAGCAACCTCATTATTATTATTCAAAACATTTTCAGAAGTTTTAGAAATTTCATCCGAGATTATTTTTCAAAATGTAAATAAGGCAGTAATTTTGTTGGAAAGACTTTTGTGAGTGATACATTAGACTGATTTGTGGTTAAGTCTACGTCGCTAAGATGCGAATTTACTCTTATTTCTGAATAACATATATCACTAAATTCAATTTATTACTAAATTCTTTTAAGTAGAACTTCAGTAATTTACTTCAAAATATTGTTTTTACCTTTAATTTGGTCTTTTATTCTGAATTTTATAAAACAACAAACGAACATTACCATACTTTTTCCCATTGCCAAGAATAGAAATCATTACAAGCACCCCCTATTATTTTTAAACAAATTATAGTTAAATCTTCTTTATTTGTTTATTAACAATTTTAACGTTTTCTCGAAATGTGCTGAAAAGAAAATAGTCACTTCCGTTAATTATAACGTTGCTAAGGGTGCATTGAAAACTGCAATGATATAACCATGGTTGGCCCGGCCAGTATCCGGCTGGCCCCGGACTACGTGATTCGCGGAAAATGTAACCCGGACGGCTTTCGCTCGGTTTCTGTCCATGAAACCCAGCCAGGGGTAGCCTGGCCGAGAACCGATCAGAAACCTTGTTGTATTAGGGCCAACCATGGTTTCTACACGGGTGTCGGCCTGCGTAATTGATGACAGAATTCTTTACTCCCTCCGTATATAGAAATAAGTAGACATTGTTTTAAGACTTTTAAATTGGTTAATTTTCATTGCGCGGTGTTTGTTTTTTAAATAAAGACTAATTTTTAAGAGAAAACATTATTCGGAAGTAATACGGAATAATTTTAAATGAGGACGGATTCACATATAACCAAAATTGCTTATAACGAAGTATAATTATTTGGAATGAAGTTTTGGAACCATAGTGGAATCATTTTTAATCACTTCAGAATGAGAATATATTGTAGTAGAATGAATAGTTCGATCACAATTATGTGTGATTATTTTTTAATGGCTGTAGATTTACAACGGAATCACGCGAAAAAACGAGGAAATTATTAGGAATGACAGCGTAATCATTTACAATGAGTTTTCATTTAGGACGGAAACACTTGAAATTATTTTTCTGATTAAATTAGGATTAAAAATGCTTCTTAATGTTGAGGAATCAAGCATAATTATACCGGAATGATAGAAATCTCATTTGAAATTAAATTTAATCCGCCAGCAAATTCACATGGAATGAACAGTTGATTCAGAATGATCTGAATTCGTTCGGATCGACTTCGAATGTTGGACTTCTTTAAAGAGGTTACATAACTTATAAATTCGTTGTCGATTAGTTTCGTACAGTCAGTTCGTTCCTTGTGATTCTTTGTATTTACGTCGCAGTGTCATATTTTTAGGCTAATGATAAACGTTGATCTAGTTTTCTTGAACATTAGTTTGATAGAATTCAGCTTCCCCTCTTACTAATTTTATTAAAACTGTAATTGAACTTTTTCCGTTTCAAGTCAATGAACAAATAATAAGACTATTATAACTGATCTTGTGTCAAAAGCAGTTTCTATTCATAAAACAACGATATTCCGAGCGTCTACTGTACTGCACTTTCCAGCGGGGGATTCGTCTTTTTAGATTTATGTGCTTGTCTGGTCTTGGTTGCGAAACAGAGTTGAAAATTTCACGAACCGTGTAAAATCTACCATCTATAAATTTATTGCAGTACAATATTTAAATATTTATTTTATAATTACAAAAAAAAAGTTTAATAAATGTTTTTTGATCTTCAGTTGGCGTATTACTGTGTTTAATATCATAGAACTAAGTAAATTCTACAGCTAATTAATTTAATAAATTTTATTATTGATGTAAGTCTTTTGACCAGGGAAATTAATTATTAGTTTAAGATGTTAATTTTGTTTGTCTACTTGGTCATAATCAATATTATTAAAATATGGATTATTTTTTTAAGATTAATATTTTTTACAATCTTAAAAAATTAATCAATATTTTAATAATATTGAGTATGACCAAGTAGACAAACAAAATTAACATCTTAAACTATTAATGCAACAAATTTTGTCTGCATTTACGTTTTCTGTGTTAAATTGTACCTTAAAAGTGTACTCACACTGTCGCAGTAATTCTCTTGTTGCTTTAACACTTCTTGCAGGCAGGACGTGTTCGAAATTTATATTCTTACATTCTCATCCTTTAGATAGAATGTATTATTTTCCATAAAATCTTAATGTCAGCTAAAATTTGTGTAAAGCGAGAATCCAGTGTACAAAATAAGTAAATATTACATTGGAATTCACGAATATATCTATTTCATAATATTTATATTAAAAATTACCTTTGCTGATTAGAGAAACGACACAAGGTGCAATCAAATTTATTTATTTATTGAAATGATTTACATAGATGTCAGTACAAGGTGCTTATAGGCTTGAAATATAGGACCAAGCTGCGCCGTTTTTTATCAAAAAAACTTATCTGATCTTGTATCTTTAATATTGAAAGTATCTTTGAGTATTTTTCTCAATTTTTCTCCCTATGCGACATGCGACCTAGCACGCATTATTCAATCGGATGGCGGTTTACTCATTTTGATAAAATTTATTATCATTATTATACCATTCATTATGGTTTAAAAAATTTGAAAGATTATTATTGCATAAAACGGGTTTAACTGAATGATCGTGTAATAAGTATTTAGCACGTGGCGTTGTGGTTCTTTGCAGATTATTTTTAAACACTGACACACCGAAATAGTTCGATTTCCTAACAACTATTGTACATACCATGTATAACCGTACATATAAATGTTATATATATATATATAAACAATCTTCTGACCTAATGAAAAAAGAAGCTTGGGTGACCGTTGTTGTAATCCTATTCAAAAAGATAATTACTTTTAAAAAAGCAGTCTTCTTCAGATCTAAAGAAAATCACACAATCACAGCTGAAAAACTTAAAATTCGATTTTATTCTGCAAGGACCATGACCATAAAAAGGACCCCAAATTTTGAGAGGGGAGGGGACTCACTCCAAAAAAGGATCCCGAATAACTTATTATTATTTATTAGTTTTCTGCAAAAACGACTATGTCGAAACTCTTTTAGCAAAATGATTTAGACTGTAAATATAAAAAATTGAAACACAATCAATGCATATTCAATTTTAAATTTGTAAATATTACCTGGCCTGCTACGAATAGCAATTTACATTATACTGATGAGCTTCAATAAAAGCGAAACTTAAAAATTGACAGCACTACGACTAGAGCAGTGCTTCAGCTAATCGGCGCGTGAAACCTGTGCGCGTCAGGCCTACTGTATGGCAAATAATTCTCATCCTATTTTCATACTAGGGTGATTATATATAAGCTTTCTATTTCAATAATTTTTAGAAAAATAAAAATGGTCCAATTAAGAGATAAACTCAAAAATACTTTAAATATTGAACATTCAAGGTCAAATTAATTTATTCATAAAAAACTGTTATTTTTATTGCAAACTTCGAAAAATTCCTTTCAAAGCCACTCATGTCAAGGTTAAATTGGACAACTCTAGTAGAAGTTATAAATGATTAAAAATAGAAAACATCAAAACATGTGGCCCCTGTAGTTTGATCCTGTATCCTGAATAAGATTGAGAACAAAGAAATTTAGTTTTACATGCTTGTATTTCTAGACCTTTTTCTTTTGGTAACTTATTTGAGTCAAAAGAATGTCTCTTTTAATTAAATAAAACTTATTACAAAGAATTTATTAAAGAAATACATAATTTTTTTATTTAAATAATCTAAAATACGTTATACTTTAGAATAAAATGTTTTCTTTCATTTAAAAATATTTTTATGTTAAATTCAAATAATGTTGTTAAAGAAATTATCCTTGTACATAACTCAAGAAAAATATTTTTCTGGGTGTAAATAGTTGATAATTTTGAGTGATTGTCACATGATATTTTTTGGGTTTCCATTTCGACTCTGGTCTCGATTACAAGCTTTCGATTAGGAAACTTGGCTTGGGCGCAGGTGATTTCTTGTTTGTATTTGTCCCTAATCTAACTTCACCCCTTCCAGTAATCTGAGTCTCACAGCTGAGTCACAGCATCCGTAAACCAAAATCTGCGAGATAGAAGGGCGGCCAAAGATCCGTGACACGCCGACGGCATGTTCTTCTGATAATCTTGCCCAAGGATGTTTCAACCCTCCTATTATAGTTCCCCTTGTACGAAGCCTTCACATTTCGGATAATATACCCAACCTAAATAAGTTTTCAGATTATTGTCTCGTAAAATCTTGACGGCTGACAATTTTTGATACTATATTCATATCATTTAGTACTAAATTTTATGAAATCTTTTTAATATAGAAAAATCAGTACATAAGGTTACTCATTCCACAAAATCACAGAAAAGCCTCAACAATTTTTTTTAAAAAGAAAATTGGATACAAATTTTGCAAGCAGTTGACGACCATGTTGACTATTACATTAAATAAGAAAATAGTTCATACAGTTGATGATCTTGGGTTTAAAAATGTTTGAAAGCATTATATAGATATTAGCCTGTAAAATCTAGATAGGTGGCCATCTATGCGAAAAGGGCCCTGATGGCCGGTACTAGTTTATGAGATACTCACGTTTTTCCCATTCAAGTGCGGTTTCGGGCATGGTCCTAAATGACCTTTACTTAAGGTAATGTGATGAATGGGTTACGTGACCAGATACCTACCTTGCCGACAATTTTTTTTTATTTCCTAACTTATTTTTACACGAAGTTCCACATTCAGTTAAAAATTTCGGTTAATAAATAAGCGTCATTATGAAAGTTGGGTCTGGTCCTAAATTTTTATAATGATGAAAAACGTTTTTTTTTTGTAAACATTTTTTTTTGCTTTTTTCATTACTAAAATTTAGGACCAGATCCACCTTTCTTGATGCTTCTCATTTATTATACCCAATTTTCAACTCGATGTGGGGCTTCATGTGAAAAAAGTTAGAAAATAAAAAAGTGAAATATGCTAACATCTAATGCAACTAACCCGCTGAGGGTGCTGCTCGCTTTGTCTTTACGCTACTATTTGTCACACACGACTGAGCACCGCCACTTTCTCGGTCCTGCGGTCTCTGCATCACCAAAATGCCGAGGATTGCAATTCTAGGAATGACCCCACTGTATATTCATGTGCTTAAAGAGACTGAAAGTGGGTATATTACATGTTTAAAAAAAAGTATAACACGTGCGCTTATAGCACTCACCAACTTTAGAGGCATTTTTCTCGAAAAGCGGCTTTTTAAAGCTGTGACTTAAAAAATGCCCTGGCGACTAATTTTTTTAACTTAAGGGATTACCAACCATAAGGACCCTATTCAAGCGGACGTTGCCATATTGTTTTATAATCCAGGATTTTCAAAATTAACATCTATATTCTACGGCTTAAAATCTAGAAATTTTTATCCCAAATTTCTTAATCCAAGGCCATAACGGTATATTCCGATTTTCTCAGTGTTGACGGTTATAACAACATTCATAACCCCTAACATAATTGTCAACTATCTGAAGCGTTTTTATAAAATTGTAAGGTAAAAAAAACTTGTCCATTAGGCGTTCACATTCTCATCGCTTGCCGAGCACGCGTTCCACAAGCTTGAGCGCGCCTAGGTCGCACGTCCGCTGGATCTCGCGCTTCGCGCTCAATAATGAGCTACCTCACGTCTGGCGATCAGATCTTTACTTTTTGTGCTCAGAATTCTTAAATGAAACTTTAGCAAAAATATCTCTTAGATACCAACTTTTTAGTCTTCTCCATACTCAACATTTTCTATATTATGAAGTGTTTAAAGTTTAAATTTCTCAAAGTTCGGTAGGCTTTGAGGTACACATTCTGATCGTAATACTCGTGTTGTGCGCTCAATTTTTGACATAAATTTTTTAATGTATATTTATTTTCAGGAAGTTACCTTACATAGCTACCTTTATATAGAATACCTTCCCTATCTCACATTGTTATGAGAACAATAGGACTTTTTTCATAGTATATTTTTATAAAACAATCACTCAGAAAGTTCTTCTTTTAGCCTTTTTATGTATCTCACATCTTCTGGCGTAATATAGCCATTTTCCATTTTTGTATATCAATTTTGGAAATAAATTAAAAAGACGAGTTTTGTCGAAAAATAATTTAAAGGCAATTTTTAAAGAATTTGCAAAAGCTGAAATTTCTCCAAAAACTTAACACATATTTCGCGCCGTTTGGCTCAAAATATAAATGTTCTATTTTGGACATAGAGGAGAGTACCCAAATATGAGATACCAACTCTGTTTGGCGTGATTGTCGGAATTCTATGTACTGAATTTAAATGTAATATAGGTCATTTTAAAGGAAATTTAGTTTGTCATAAGGAGCTCAAATAAAAAATTGTATTAAAAATTGTTTTCATGCTGAAAATACACAAAATGTAAAAAAGTGCTTTTTCCAAACTCGTCAAACTATTCTCATAATATGAGATACCTCAGGAAATAGCTAATAAAATACCAAATAAAGTATTATTTTTAATGAAAAACTTCATTCTATGTTTCCGAAGTATAAATTTACTGCTATTTAAATATATTTTTCTTTGCAGTAGTCACAAACACTTTTGTTACCAATTTCCCCAGCGCAGCAACAGTGCTATAAAAACCAAAGGTATCTCATATTATGAGTACCACACCGGGCAACTATGCACTTACTATGTCTGACCTGTACAATAAAAAACTTCAACACTATCGATATTTTCCTACTTAGTTATTCAATCCCCATCACTCCAGGCAAACTTTACTGCTAAACACATATTTAATGAATAATAAATAGGGTTTAAAGAATTCCCTTCCACGAACTCGACCACCATCGATTTCACAAAAAGCTCGCCTATAATCTTTATAGGATCAATGAAAAATGGACTATACCACGAAATTACTCTTTCTTCAAGGGCTACTAGTTAGTGATAGAACCAACAAAGTGGATCTCTCAGTTTAGCTGATACCACGCTTTCTCATATTACGAGAATATCTCATATTCGAGTACTCTCCTCTAGTAATTTCGAAAAATAAAAACCAACATCACAAGTCCTATACAAAAGTGGTTACGAAAAAATTCGTAAATATTTTTAAAAGTCATAATTGCTCCTTCAGAATTTTGTTCGAATTTTTCGTAATTTGCTTCAAAATTTGAATAATGGATTTTTTCATGGTATTCTCGATAAACAAGACCGCAATTCCAAGTCCTATCAAGAAATAATAGTTGTGAATTTTGTAATTAAATGATGAGAGATTAAATGATGAGGATGTAAATAACCTTGGGGGTTCTCTGTAATAAAATTGGATGCAAAGACTTTATGGCAAGTGGGGAATCGAATCGGCTGACATGGGTGCATCGCTTTACTTTAATGAAGTTCAGTCTTGTCAGTCTCTTCTCGATTCAATTTCAACTATCCACAGTACCAATACAACCTTTCCACTTTGTTGTCCCTTCGCTATCCAGCGACCCCTTCGATCGACCCACATCAACTTTTATCCCTGGGAACTCTCATTTTCTAGTCAAACAAGTCGTCGTAGCAAATTGTTGCAAATCGATTTACCTTCTTGATCTTTGTTCAATTGAGCCTATTTCTAAAGAACGCATTTTTCGCTTTGCCCACTTGGATATTATGTTTCATTAATAACATAATATTTACCTTAAATCACACATGTAATCGAACTCTGGCGGACATAACTTAATGAAGATAATTAAATTACAAAATAATAATGCAATTGAAATATGTAGATATAATTACTTGATAAATATTATTTGCAGTTTATGTAGCAAAGTTGTCAACATAAAGGCATATTCATATGCAAGAAACTTTTCGTCTCAAGTCATAGGTCGAAAACTGTAAATCGATTCCTAACTTACCAGCCCTACTTTACATTCGTGTGGTTTGTGAATGGTACTTCATGTTCTTTTCAAGAACGCTCTAAACGAACCCTTTTGGCTTTCTACAGGTATCTATTGGATCTCAAGTTCTATATGATAACAACTTTTATTTGAGCCCCAACTTTAGTGAACCCCCTATTTTTTCTGTAAAATGAAAAGAAAATTAGAAATTTTTTGCAAAAATGGGCTTGAGAAACCAAAATATATATTTATTTTTTTAATTCTGACAAAATTCAGGAGAAATTTTGACAACAGAAGGTATATCTGAATAAAAATAATTGTTCTCTTGAAAAGAATTTTGAAAATTTGAAATTGAATTTAGTCGAGAGAAATTTGTACAAAATTTGAACGCGATTCCGAAAGACATTTTATGGATTAGTACTATAACTTAGACTATAGTATACAGTTATACACGCTTGTCCCTCCGATCCAGCATCCTCTCAGGCTTTCTCATTTTCAGCTGACTTGCACGAGAATTCTCTTTTGATTAGCTTCTGATGAATTCCAATTGTACAATTGTGTACAATGGACAGTTTCTCTTACCAGAGAGAAATAGAGAGTCACAATGCATTAGAAATATC
>NC_046663.1:108029021-108032310 GCF_010883055.1 Belonocnema kinseyi | reverse complement strand
ACCGAGATGAGGTAAATGAAAGTGGCCCTCAACTCTTAACATGTGTACATCGCGTGGCCATCGTAGGTATATTGCACGCACACAACCTGATATCGGCTTTGACAGAGGCAGATTTAGAATTGAGATTGCTGGTATTTTATTTTTACGCCCAGTTAAACTGTTCGATCGCGAAGCAAGCAATTTTTGACAGATTCCATCTGACACATAAATGACTCAATTTTGTGTGTTTTTAACTGTCCAGTGTTTCACCTTTAAATCGGTTTGTACATATTGTATATTTGTGCTACAATTCTTATCCATAGCTGGCTAAATCTAATGCCAGATGAATCAAATCTGTAAATACCTGAAGAAATTGTAGGTTATGTTTCTATGTTTACCTTTCAGTTCCACTCTCCTCATCATTGTTTTCAGGTTCTTTTTCAGAATTCTCACACCAGGTGCGATCGAAAAATCGTTGGATTATCAACATCGACCCCTAAATATTTGACTTAAAAAAAGAAAGTCAACCACATATTTTAAAAGACTCGATTTTTAATTAAAAAATTTTTAATATTAAATTTCGCAATCAGAATTAATCTGTTTCGTTTAAAAATTCAACTATTTTGTTGAGCATTATTCCATTTTCGACAGAAGACTTAATCGATTAAGTTAAAAACTCGATTTTCTATTTGAAAATTTTTACTATTAAATTTCGCAATCAGAATTAATCTCTTTCATAAAAAAATTCAACTATTATGTTGAACATTATTCCATTTTCGACAGAAGATTTCATCTTTCAAATGATAAAACTCGATTTTCAATTCGAAAATTTTTACTATTAAATTTCGCAATCAGAATTAATCCCTTTCATTAAAAAAATCAACTATTTTGTTGAACATTATTCCATTTTTGACAGAAGACTCCATCGATTAAATTAAAAACTCGATTTTCAATTTGAAAATTTTTACTATTAAATTTCGCAATCAGAATTAATCTCTTTCATTAAAAAATTAAACTATTTTGTTGAACACTATTCCATTTTCGAAAGAAGATTTCATCTTTCAAATGAAAAACCCGATTTTCAATTTGAAAATTTTTACTATTAAATTTCGCAATCAGAATTAATCTCTTTCGTTTAAAAATTCAACTATTTTGTTGAACATTATTCCATTTTCGACAGAAGACTTCATCGTTTAAATTAAAAACTCGATTTTCAATTTGAAAATTTTTACTATTAAATTTCACAATCAGAATTTATCTCTTTCATTAAAAAATTCAACTATTTTGTTGAACATTATTCCAATTTCGACAGAAACTTTCATCGATTAAATTAAAAACTCGATTTTTAATTTGAAAATTTTTACTATTAAATTTCGCAATCAGAATTAATCTCTTTCGATTAAAAATTTAACTATTTTGTTGAACGGCTTCCGTTTCCGGTACCGATCGCGAAAGAACTCTTTTTGTCAAGTGGTGTATTTTTGGCCTTGGTGGAGGAAATAAGGGTGAGTGGATGCAGAAAAGGCAGAAAGTGCGGAGATCGAGTGTAAAGGAAGAAGGGTGAGTGAAGGCGAAGGTGTGAAGGGTGAAAATGAGTAGTTTGAGGTGAAAATTTGGAGCGTGTGAAGTTTCTGAGGTTAGGACTGAAAAAATAGTTGCTTGGTCAGGGGGGCAAGAGGTAGGTAATAAAGGCGGGAAACGTCACAGAGCTTTGGGTAAGGTAGGATGCCGACGACGCGAAGTCCACAAACTGGCGCCAGAGGGCAACAGTTACTGGACGATCGCACAGAGCAGAAAACCGTAGTGGCTGCAACAGCTGACGTTGCTGAAAGCATTGAAAGTGGGGGGATGGGTGACGTTGATCGCAGTGACAGCAGCGTTGATGAAAGTGCCGAGAAGTCGACCCGGGTGGGGAGGGTAGCGGATTCAGGTACGAGCAAGCAACGGGGAAGGCCCTCAAATTTACAGCGCCTAAACAAGCTAGGCAACGCGGGTTGGAACAGCAGTATGGACGAATGGCAAAAAAAGGCATGCGCGACTAGCAGTGAAGGGGAGGAAAAAAGGAAAAGAGTGGCTGGGGAAGATGAGGTAGAAAGGGACCAGGAGAACAAGAGAGTGAGAATTAAAAGGAAAACACCAGAGAGAGAGAGGGGGATGGGGGAATGTTTGAAAAATTGGAAGCTCTCATTAAAGGCTTTAGAGAGGAAACAAGAAAGAGATTGGATGAAATGAATAGGGATATGAATAGGCAGGGAACCGATGTAAGGGGGGAAGTGAAAAAGGTCAGAGAAAAATTGGAAGAATGGGATAAACGTTGGAAGGAGGAGAAAGACAAGGTTTGGGGTAAGTTAGAGAGCATTGAGAATAGACAGAGAGAGGTTGACGAACAGAGATCTAGAGAAATAAAGCAGTTGGAAGAGCGGGTGTCCAGTCTAGAAATTAGGAATGAGCACATGGGGGAAAACAGAAAATGAGGAAATAGTTCAAGGGAATGAAAAGAACGTCCGAAGTGAGAATGAAAGATTGAAGAAAAGACTCAGTGAGATCGAAAGAAGATTAGAAGGGGAAGAAAGGGCAAAGAGGAAAAATAACATAGTAGTCAAGAGATTAAAAGTGGAGAGTGAAACAGGAGAAGTGGAAATAACAAATTTTTATCGAGATATTAGAGTGCAGATAAGAGTAGAAGGAGTCAAGAGAATAGGAGGGTCAAAAGAAGGAAAAGAAGGAATGTTTCTAGTAAAAGTAGGGAGTGAGGAGGAGAAAAATAAAATTAGGGAGAGAAAAAAATTATTGACAGGAAGAAGGGAAAGAATTGAAGAAGATCTGACATGGAGGGAGAGGAAAAGGAGATGGCAAATAGAGCAGAGGGCTTGGGTGGAGAGGAAAAAGGGCCATATGGTATGGATAGGGAGAGACAGATTATGGATACATGGGGAGGAATGGTGCTGGGATGAAGAATTAGAAGAATTAAGGAAAAAAGGAAAAAGTCTTGAGAAAGGTAGGGGGAAGGGAGACGAAAAAGAGGCTAGAAATAAATCAGAGGGGTTTCCAAGCGGCAAAGGGGAAACAAAGTAAAGAGGAAAGAAGAGGGAGGGGAAGAGAGAAACGTGCAAATAGCTTTCTGGAATGTGTCAGGTTTGGAGAACAAGAACAAAGGATTCTGGGAGGAGTTATAAAAGTGGGATGTGATTATGATGAGTGAAACTTAGGCAGATGAGAAGGACTGGAAGGGAATAAAAAAGATGTTACCGAAAGTTTATGTGTGGACAATGCAAGAAGCAAGAAAGGAACACGTTAAAGGGAGAGGGAT
>NC_046663.1:108027529-108028921 GCF_010883055.1 Belonocnema kinseyi | reverse complement strand
TACAATGCGACAGGTGTTTAATAAAACCGCCTTCTGAGCTGCTGCCAATACCCTACTGACTCCTAAATGTTCAAGATGTTTAGTTCATCTTGCGTGCACATTGCCTGTAACCGAAATCACAATGGGATGAATGGATGCATGATTCACATTCCTCCATATGGTCTTCACTTCATGCCTTAACTCGCTATACTTGTGGATCTTGGTTGTATAGGTTGACTGCAAATTTCGGTTAAGCGGACAAGCAATGTCGATGATGTAGACTCTTCCACCTTTTTTTTCTCGCATCACGATGTCAGGTCGATTGGCCCGGATGTAATGATCCGTTTGGATAGTAACATCCCAATATAAGATGTAATCTTCGCTTTCTGAGACGGGCATTGGAATGTATCTATAGAAGGGCACCCATTCTTTTAAGAGTCCTAGGTTTAGGGCAAGTTGTTGATGTATAATGCCCGCTACATTATTATGTCAGTGCGTATATTCTCTCTGAGCCATTACGCGACAGCCATCAATAATGTGCTCGATGGATTCGTTGGTATCTCCACAAAATCGGCACCGGTCAACTACGTCTTGATGTAACACGTGTTTGCGGTAATTCCTGGTACTGACAACCTTGTCCTGTATTGCAATGACGAATCCTTCCCTCTCTGGATACAGAACACCCTTTCTTAGCCAAATATTAGATGCTTCACTATCCACTTCACTTTGATCTAACGTGTTGGGGTGCTCGCCATGGATGGCTTTCTGCCTCCATTGTATTTCTAATTCCTCTATGGTTTCTGCCCTGATATTCAAGGCCCCATCTGAGGACAAATCTAAGGGCGTGTATTCAAGATCCGCTTGACAGATGGTTCTGTAAAGCGCAACATTTCGTTTGCTGTCAAAAAGTAGTCTCGTAACTGTATAACTTGTGACTTACACAGTTTTTTGACATCTACAACGCCCCTACCCCCTAAATGTCGTGGTAAAACTACCCTTCCAATCGCTGAATTTCTGTCGTGCATTCGGTGCTTCGTCATTTCTACGCGAAAAATTCTGTTTAACTTTTCAAGGTCAGTGTTAGACCATTTTATGAGCCCGAAGGTGTACGTGAGGACAGGGATGGCATATATGTTGATCGCCCTGATCTTGTTTGCCGAATTGAGAAAACTCTTCATAATTAATCTGAGTCTCGTAGTAAAGGCAGTCATTAGGCTTGTCTTAACTATCGTATGTTGAATACCCTTAGATTCAAGAATACCCAGATATTTATATGATTCGCCTGCAGCCATTGCTAAATATACTAAATAGTACTAAATAGTAACGGACTCAAAAGGCACCCTTGCCTTAGACCTCGGCTTGTCCAGAAAACCTGCCCTTTTTTCTTTCCTATTTTCACCCTAATCCTGGTTT
>NC_046663.1:108013293-108027429 GCF_010883055.1 Belonocnema kinseyi | reverse complement strand
TAAGTTATAACATTCTAATCTCATCAGTCACTTGACTTAGTCCGTGGCTATGATGTATCACCGGGTTTACCCGAGTAAAAGTTTAATAAAAATTAATAATAATAATAATATTGGATGCAATTTGATGAGAGCAGTGTGCCCCGACATATTGGACAAAGCCTGGTTTATACCCCATCATTGACGGATGGGTGGCAGTCAAGTACACGATGGGGGGACCCACAGCTTAAGGTGGGTTCCGAACCGCCATAACCTCGGTAAAGGTATATAGAAAAATTTCCAGAGGTACCGGCTCAGGGATCGAACCCCGGACCTCGGAGGTGAAGTCCGAGAATCTAATCCACTGAGCCAACTGAGAATTATTATTATAAAAAAAACATTTCTGTTTTGAAATGTTGTCACAGGCTTATTCTGCCCAATATGTCGAAGCCATTTTTGGTTAGAATTGGATTTTTATTTGATCATTTTGCACGGGGCTGTCCGGGTATATATCATCAGTCACGGACGCATTTTTATAATGCAATCAAGTGATCTGATGAGAGCAATCTGCTCAGACATATTTGACAAAGCCTGGTTTTTACCCCATCATTGACGGACTGGGTTGCAGTCAAGTACACGATGGGGGGACCTACAGCTTAAGGTGGGTTCCGAACCACCAGAACCTCAGTAAAGGTACATTGAAAAATTTCTAGAGGTACCGGCTCAGGGATCAAACACCAGACCTCTGAGGTGAAGTCCGAGTGTCTAACCAACTGAGCCACTGAGCCTCTTTTATTATAAAAAAAAATTATAATAATAAATATTATTATATATTATTATATCCTCAAATAAAAAAAACATTTCAGTGTTGAAATGTTGTCACAAGATTATACTGCCCAACATATCGAAGGCATTTCTGGTTAGAGTTGGATTTTTTATTTGATCATTTTTGCACGGGGCTGTCCCGGTATATATCATCAGTCACGGACGCATTTTTATAATGCAATCAAGTGATCTGATGAGAGCAGTCTGCCCAGACATATTGGACAAAGCCTGGTTTTTACCCCATCATTGACTGACTGAGTTGCAGTCAAGTACACGATGGGGGGACCTGCAGCTTAAGGTGGGTTCCGAACCACCAGAACCTCAGTAAAGGTACATTGAAAAATTTCTAGATGTACCGGCTCAGGGATCAAACCCCGGACCTCTGAGGTGAAGTCCGAGTGTCTAACCAACTGAGCCACTGAGGTTCTTATATCCTCAAATAATATTATTATTATAAAAACATTGCAGTGCTGAAATGCTGTTACAGGCTTATACTGCCACACATGTCGAAGGCATTTTTGGCAAGAGTTGGATTTTTTATTTGATCATTTTTGCACGGGGCTGTCCCGGTATATATCGTCAGTCACGGACGCATTTTCATAATACAATCAAGTGATCTGATGAAAGCAGTCTGCCCAGACATATTGGACAAAGTCTGGTTTTTACCTCATCATTGACGGACTGAGTTGCAGTCACGTACACGATGGGGGGAACTACAGCTCAAGGTGAGTTTCGAACCACCAGAACCTCAGTAAAGGTACGATGAAACATTTGTAGAGGTACCGGCTCAGGGATAGAATCCTGGATCTCTCAGGTGAAGTTCGAGTGTCTAACTATTATTTAATCAAAAATGTATTCGCACGTAGTCAATACATCATAAGAAACGTATAATCCGCATCTCGCACTATAAAATGTAGAGTTATGTTCTTAGAGTATCAGTTTTCACATGTATTTCTTTAAATTTGAGGTGTCTTATTTTTTGTAGTAAAACTTCATGTAGTTACACGGAGCGACCGCGGAAAGAGCTGCCGCTGCTTTTGAAACGATCGGTTAGTCTCAAAATAACAAATTTTGGAATGGCAAGAGCCACAGTTGTCAACGCACTGGCCGCTCGATAATTCACATGAGCCGCTCGTGCTAATGGCAACAGCAGTGCGAGCTTGGTAAGTGTTGCGTCTAGCCCGGCCAGTTCTTGGGATTGACAACAATCTCTCGTGTTAATTTTTAATTGCACGTGATGTCAAATATTTCTAACGTTGAGTGACAACCGCGCTTGTCACTCTACTCTGTCGCCGTATTATCAAATGCTGACAATACTAAGGGAAAACGTGTCAGGATCAAATATACTTTTGGGATTTGATAATTTGTGTAATTTTTTTAGACGATTCATGTCTGGTGAAACAACAGTTCAAAAAATGATAAAAAAGCAGTAAGTTCAGCGATATTACCTAATAGAAATATATGTAATAAATGTACTTTTCTGATTTTCTTTGTCATTGAATAATTACATTGAGAAATAGATGTTTTATAATTTAATCGGGAATGAAGAAAATATTTCTGAACAAAATTTTCAAATCAGAATTGGACTTTTTACAGCTGGGAATATAAAATTTGTTTCTCCATGCGCGAAAGTGATTGTTGCCAATCCCAAGAACGGGCCATGCGAAGCGCAACACTAACCAAACTCGCGCTACTGTTGCCATTAGCACGAGCGCCTCGTGTGAATTCACGAGCGGGCAGTATGTTCGCAACTATGGCTAGAGCAATGAAAAAAAAATATTGCAACACTGATCGCTCGTGCCAGAGCTTCTCCGTGTAGTTTTGATATAAAATAAAATTTTACCATGGTAACATTAATGGGTCATGTATTTTATATCGAAATGTCGAAATAGGAACACCAATTACATCGAGATTGTATTAGGAGCATCTCTTGATGTCATTCAACTGCATATTTTCAAGGAGTTTCTGTAAAATATTATTTTAGTTACCTGATTATATATTCGGAGTGACCTTGAATATTATCTCAGATTTTAACAAATTCAGACTTCTAAAAGTTTTACAACTTTCGATGACTAAAACAATTTTGTTTAGAAAATTTTGTAATTAAGGGCTGGCGTTAAAATTTGAGTTTACCTATAATAACCAATAAATCACTCTGGACGTGAAAATGAATTTTTTTTCTATGAAAACTTTTTTTTTTATTTAACTTGTTACTGATCCCATTTATAGAAGATGTACAACTTCTTAAAAGCAACAGGATTTTTTTTTAATTGAAATTTGGAATTTCGAAGTAAAGGGGAAATTCTAATTTTTCATACAATGTTATATAAATCAAGCTAGGACTGGAAATTGATATACAAATCATGATATATGCCTATAGACCTTACAACTGATTTTGAAACGGCTTTTTCTCTATACTTCAATAAGTATACCAATGCTATTATTTTTGGAAATGTTAATGCTTATCTATTTCCATCACATCATGACTATTTATTTCGAATACCGCTACCTGCTTCCTAAAAAAGAAAACATACTTATCTTCTTATGATTTTCGAAATATGTGTGTTGGCGAATTCCTAAGATTTTTGAAGACTTACAATTGGCTCGAATTACCTTCGATAGACCAAAGTTAGGTTGGTACAACAAATTAGGTTGTATCAACTTAAGTGATTGCTTACGGCGTAGATCACTCAGAAACTAAGATCAA
Organism: Belonocnema kinseyi; assembly: GCF_010883055.1. Lineage (NCBI taxonomy): Eukaryota > Metazoa > Arthropoda > Insecta > Hymenoptera > Cynipidae > Belonocnema > Belonocnema kinseyi. Next base: position 108,023,921 of record NC_046663.1, on the reverse strand, counting down.
TGATTATGGAAAGAGAGAGAGAGCAATAGGATATTTAAAATTACTATACGTAGTAATTCTGATCACCTCATGTTTAAGTTTCGCACCTTCAGAAACTTAGTTTATTGTAATATATTGTTCAGTAGAATTGTTTTTAATACATTTAAAATAACAAAAACCAATTATCCTCCTCGCCTTTGGAGTGAAAATTGTAGATTGGGCCTCATCAACCGCAAAAGGATAAAAGTTCTATGCACATTTCTATATAAGAATTCAATGCCTTTTCCCAATATTTCTTCAATATATCTTCCTATTACCTTTTTCAATCTCCTGATACATTAGAAAATGCATGTTACTATGGCTATTGAGGACATCCACAGCAATTACAGGAGCGTTAATGATATTTATGTCATCTTCAGTGAAATAGATAGATCTTATTCTTTCTTACTTGAATAACATTTTTCATTGTCATCAATCCTTGGATATTTACTGCCCATTAGGAAAAATCAATCATTCGACCTATACCAAATTTAATGAGCCGGGTTTCTCTGAATGATTATAGGAGGCTCTCTCTATTATTTTCGTCCTTTAAGGTAGTTTGAGAAAATAATATCTAAATAATTACATAAATACCTCGAATATAAAAATCTGTATCATACATATCAAACGAGATTTAGGCAAAGCTACAACACACAGACTGCTCTGTTGAAAATCACCAATGATATAAGGTATGCCGTTGAATCGCGTGTGATTACCGTTTCAATTCTCTTTGACTTCAGTTAAACTTGTAGTATGCACGAGAAAAGAGTTCTTGAGGCAAACGAGTGAATGGAGAATATATTAAATTCAAAGAAAGTGACGCTTAGATTAGGTAAAACGTTTAGTCAGTTTGACTTAAATATTTAGTTCCTTTATATAAATTGTTCTCGTAATCAGTAATTTGGACAAAGTTGCAAAGTTAAACATTTTATTATTTTCGACAGATTGCGTATAATTTTGTTATCTTTATATTAGAAAAACATTTAGTTCTTATAGAAATATATTAACTTACAGTAGCCAATTTTTCGTCTGGTATCGAGAAAATGAATTTCCCTGAATTCCATATAATGCATTGGGAGGTCAAGTTTGTTGTTTTTTCTTCTTTCTTGATATACTTCAATATACTTGCCGCCTACAATAGAAAAACTTGTGAATTATTATTACTGCAACACAAGCTATATTTAATATTAACTTTCGCGCATATTTAAAGTGGTAAATCTGAACTGTCACTGTTCCCGATTTGATTGCCGCCATTTTATTTCGCTGTTCCTATAATGCATCGATGCTCTTCCAATAATTCCTTCAGACACCTATGCTTAATATCTCTATCATAGCTATACTCATTAGGGGTTTGACTATACGATCCCGTGTGTTAAAATGTCCGGGCAGTCTGGTTACAGGTCTGGCCCAGGTTTGAATTTATCTAGACTGTCTAGTCTGGAAGGTCTGTTTTGGCCCAGGTTTGGCACTGGTCAGCTAGCCAAGAAGGAAAAAAATCATAAGTTGCATCAGACAATTTTTTTGACATACTTCACAAATATTGCAGGGTGTCTAAAATTATGGAAAATTTTTTTCTATCCCCTTGACCGTCTGGCCTGGTCAAACTATGAAAACACTACTTTCTTTCTTATCATCTTGAGAGTCTGGTCTGGCCCAGGCCTGGCGCAGATCAGCGAGCCAAGAAACAAAATCTTAAGTTCCATCACCAAATTCTTTTGGATGTATTTTGAAAAAGTTACAGGGTGTCTAAAATAATAGAAAATAAGAAATTGAACCTATGCAAACACGACTCTCTTTCTTATCATCTTGACATTATGGTCTTATCCAGGCCTTGCGCAGATCGGGGAGCCAAGAAAAAAATCGAAGTTGGACACAGTACATTTTTTCTTACATTTCCAAAAGTTACAGAGTTTATAAGGACATTTTTTAACTAAAATAGTTTATAGTGAAATTTTTGTATCCAAGTCATTAAAACAATCAAGTTTTCCTAAGTAATTGTAATTCATTGCGTGGCCCTCGGCGTGCAGACATCTTGCCAATTGACGTCACAACTTGAAGTAATCTGACAGTGCTTGGTTCCGACCTTTTGGAAACAGTGCTAGTTTTTGTCGATCAAGTATCACAAACTGTCAAAATTTCTTATTATTTCCTTAATAATATATTAATCCAGCTGCAAGTTAGCTGACAAAGGAGAGGCATAAAATGTACCAAATCTTTATTAAGTTATTAAATAAGTAGTAAGTACACACCTACTTTTGATCTATTAAAGAATAAGTATTAAAAACGATAATTTAATTAATTGATTTTATTGATGGCAGTATATTTTTGACGCAAAATTTGAATTTAAACTAATTATATCAAACATGTATATTATATATTTTTCTAGGAAATCATGTTTTACCTTTTGAGAGTATCCTCAAAGCGTATCCTCTAAACATTGACGATATGATTCTCTAGGATAAAACATTAATCGATCAGCCTATCACTAGCGGCTGACCAGCCCCTGTCTAGGAGTTGACCAGACGGTCTGGCCTGGAGCTTGTAAGAAAAAAGTTACATTTTGGCCAGGCCCAGGCCAGACCATCTGGTCAGCACTAGGGCTGGATAACTGGCGGTCTGGTCTGGGCCAGACCAGCGCCAGAACATTTTTTCACACGGGATATCCCTGGTATATGGAAAATGGTCAAAGATATTCACTTTCGCTGATCCAGGGATCTTTATAAATTCCTTCATTCTTTTTGAGCTAAATTTTTAGCTATAATAAGGAATAATATCCCTGTCACGGCTCCATTTTTTACCGTGTGGTAGATCATGACATTCTCCTTAGAAAACTTAAGGAAATTGAAATCTCAAATAAGGTTGTAGTATAGTTTTCTGCTTATCTTCTGGATATATATTTAGTTGACTCCGGTAACTTCTAGAGTTCCTCCGGTGTCTATTTTAGGCTTATATAGCTTACAATACACTACACTGATTGTTTAATACAACTTGTTAAATAGGCCTTTAAGATGACGACCTACAAATATATAACCATTGTGGTCCTTCTAAAATATCTTTGGTGATCGAAAAAATTAATATTAATCGATTGAGATTCTCTCTGGGCAACAACTAAGAAACTATTCATTAATGTTTCTAAGATGAAGGCTATGATGTTTGGTAGTCTTGCCTACCTTAGTGGTATCGACACTTCCGTTTTACCTCCACTGATATTAAATGGTTCTATCATCCAATACACTAGTTCTGCTCGCGATTTGGGTGTCATCATCAATCCCTCGCTTAATTGGCAGGAATATGTCTATCACAATGCTGTCTTGTATAGGATAATATGTTCCTTGAAGTCGATATTAAACTACATACAGTACTAAATGCAAGTGTGCAATTTATCTTTAACCTGATGCTATACACATCAATATAATAGTATATCAATGCCCTTAATTGATTAAGAGAACACAAAAATTGGCAGAAATATTTTAAGGCTATCAACCTTTATTGTATTCTTAATTTATGCCTTATTGGATTATGGCAAATCTGCATCAACCACATTGTTTAAAAATCTTTGAAAAATTCAGATATATTTGCGTTTTTTGGGGACTCATTAATGGAAAGACTTGGCTTTGCTTACGGATATTTTTATAAAAAAATGTCGCGAAAAATTTTTCGCAATTTTTCAAATTGCGAATATTGCACGCAAACAGTTGCGAAATATTCACGGAGATGATTTTTTATATCAAAAAGTACTATGCATTTGTTTAGATTGTTCCAATGATTAATTTAGCTAAAGATTGCGAAAAAGGAAATTTGCATAATTAGCGATTATTCAGCCAATATGGTGGATATCGGGCTGAAAATTCTTACAGAAAGCAATCTTGAACCAAGTACCTCGGAATATTTGTTACAAAGTTTCATTTGGTCTGGTGGCTGTTTTTCTATGGAAACCCGGCTAGGTCATTTTTTATCTGCACAAATAACAAAACCCAAATAAAAACGGTGTAAATGTTTGACTTTTCTGATTCTCAGATAAAGTTCCCCATTTCATAAATAATAAGAAACTTTTTTTAAGTATAATTTTTATGTTTTAGGTACGTACAGATTTGTCAAAAAGAGCAGAAGTTTATGTGAGTTAACATTTCTTCTATTAGCGATTGTAATACAAAAAATAAAGAGCGAAATATATAATATTCAAAAATTGTTGCCAGAAGAAAATAAAGTATATTTGCACAATATTTTAATATGATATTCAGATACTTTTCCATTCTCGATTCGGATTTCCAGTTGATGCACTAGTTATAATCGATTTCACCAGCAAGTGGAATAATTCGGACAGAGACGGACGTTTGTGGTCAGCCCTAGTTGTTTATGCAGTGGTGCGGCTGAATGTGATCCTTACAGAAGGACCAGATGCGCGCGATAGACGCGATATTCTAATTGTAAATACTAACGACTATCATCATCAATGGGTTCGAATTAGTATAATGATGTCCTAATTATTTGTTGTTGTTGTTAACCAAGAATCGAACTTGTAAGAACAGCAAATGAACTTTTGGTAAAGATAGACATAAGGTATATAGCTTAATGTTTCTGTTTAATATGTGAAAGTAAATTTTTTAAATCAATATAAACGTCGAAAGAACAAATTGTACAACAAAATTGTACAAGAAGGCTTAAAAGAATTATGTTCCTTGTAAAGCTGTTTTTTAAGGAACACAATTCTTGGTAATCCTTCTTGTGCAATGTTCTTGCACCCTTCTTTTTTAAAATTTATGTTGGTTTAAATAATGTACTTTCATATGCCCTAATATCCATTAAAATTCACTTTAATTAATTACTGAACTCAACAGAGGCCATTACGGAAATGTTTTATTTACTTGTATAATATTGATGTATTTCTCATACACACGGCAAAATCTAGTTCAGTAACAATTAAAAATGGTAATTTTCATTTTTTATAGCTCAACTAATAGTTGGCATGATAAGTTCAGATTCTAGTTGAAGCGAAAAGTATAAGTGCAAAATGGTTTAATTTGTAAATTTTGGCAAACTTATCAGATTGACAAAATATAATTTAAATACGCATAAGACAAAGGTAGGAAATACAATGTGGAAGTCGCATTATGGGCGGTCAGATTATTTAGCTGCCTACAAAGCACTGCACAGCTTTGAAATTCGAGTTATCACGCATGGCCGGTTTCACAGTGAATCGTGCGGTATCACTTTTATCACAAATTGACATCAAAACGTGTAAAGCAGTAGTAATAAGAAAATTATCGTTTGTTATTCGATATTTTAAAGGAAAGTTTCTTATAAAGAAATTAACAAAAGTCTGATTGTTCTTCTAAATTATCATTTAGCTCACAGTAAATCCCAAATATGTTCATGTAACATGTTCAGATCCTCCGGCGGCGCTGGGTACACCATGCCACAGCGTACATCCTTAATTATTCCTTGAAAGCTAAGGGAGATCGCATTTTGATATTTACAGAGCTTGTAGAAAACATTGTAAGCTATTTAATATTTATAAAAAAAAAGAAAAAATGAAAAAGTGGGCTTTTTTCAGAAATTCAGTTGAATTTTGTTTTTTAATTCAAGAAGTTTTTTTATTTATTTTGTGTTTCAAAATTATTTTTTCCAAGCTGCGTCCTATTACGAATAGTTTTTTGAAAAATACCCAATTTTGAATATTTCCTAAGTTTTTTGATTTTTTCGAAAATTATATTACGGTATTTCTTTCAACATCTAAGAAAACGGATATTAGTATTTTCATCAAAATTACTAACAATAGCTGAAATTCTTCAGATGATTTAACATGGAATTGATTTAATATAGATAACATACTCTGACCTCTCGCTGAAGACAATCTTTTATGGGCATGTGTAATAGATTTTCTTTCTTGGAGTTGGTCAACAGAATTGATGAATAAACCAAAAAATTAGTAGCCCATTGAAGTGATGTGAAAAAAGGGACCAGAAATACGTTCATTGTCTGTTGGCTGGTCTGAATAACAATTCAAGAATTACTTAAAGTAAACTAAAGAATATTAGCAGCGCATTTCTAATTAATTGAATATAATATTATTAATAAAATTAAATAGTGGTAAAATTAATAATAATTTATATAATATAATGTGTCCTCGGGGGTCTGCTCATTCATAAAGTGTAGCCTTTTTCTGAAAAGAGGAAAAAGATACTTAGATCTTTCAATGGGTAGAATCATTAGCTATTGTATGCCGCTGTGGCCTCTCACCCACACTAACATTAATCGGTCTTCCAAGATATGTGTTATAAACTAATAGATTTGAAGTTTGTTATTCCTCATAATTATTCGAGTGCATTTGTTGAAATTTTCTAAGCAATTCAAGCTAGAATATAACTTTCTAATACGTATATTACAAGAGATAGCACAGTAATCTTTTAATGCATTTTACGTTAATTGTTATTAATATGTTGCAATTACGTTTTACGCATGTATAGTCAAAATATGGAAACCAACTATGATTTGTTTTCTTATTTTTTACATTGTTTAGTTAAAAAATGTCGTTGTCGAAAGTCAAGCAACGACAGAGAGATGCGAAAAAAACGCGGTTTCCATCTTTTCGCGGAAAATATTTGCAAAAAAAGTGTGCATAAACAAATAAGGGCTTGCCTCAAGCACAATAAAGTAAGCTCAATCATGGTGCAAACTCTGTTTTCATGCGATTTTTCTTTTACGAATAAATAAAAAAAGTGTACAGCTGTTTTGGAGAGGCCTTTGTAAAGTGAACAGTTAGTAGTAAAATGGGTTATCAAGAAACAGGGGCCACATTTTTTAACGCTTTACCCTACTTGCTTATATTCAGCAATTCATAACTTCTGCTAGTGCTGTTTGATTCAACTTTAGATGTAGGCTTTGGAAAGGGTTTTCAATGAAGTTTACAAACAAAGAACGTTTTGAATAAAAAAGTTAATTTGACCTTGATTTTTTAATTTTAAAAGTTTTTTTAGTTTAGTTTTTTTCCTAATGCGACTCTTTTTATTCTCCTCCAAATAATTTTGGAAGAAAGCTTGATTCTTTTCCTTCGAATTCATTTCAGGGTGAAAATGGGATGGGAAAAATTAGTTGCCGTGCATTGGGTCGCGGGCTGGATTGGGAATTTACTATTCATAATCCACTACAGCCTACAATTCTTAACCTAATGCGATGATTTTTTTAGAAATTCTCAGCATGAATGCTTTATATCTTGAAAGTAATCAATCTGCAAATTTTTCTGTTTAAAAATATTTTTTTATTTCTGCTTAAAATTTTAGAGCATTTAATTTTGTATAGACATTGTCAATAAAAAAACGTTGAATTTCAAAAGGTCTGAGCTATTAACGCGAATTAAAATTGAATGCTACTTTATAAGTGGTTCATTTTTAAATTTTTAACTGAAGGCTTTTAGTTGAACATCTATTTCAGATAGTGAAATTTTGGAAGTATCCAATATTAAAAGAGTTTTTAAGAAGGCAAAATGCAATTTTTAAAGATATTCGCTTTAAAATTGAAAATGGTTTAATTTTGAATGTTCAAATTTGACAAGTATTCAAAAATATTAGAACTTAAAATGGGTTGTATGCTCTTGCATAGTAATTATAATACATGGTACAAATACTACGCATTTTCATTGATAAGCATTAATTATTTTATTGAAACATATAATAGTCACATATTTATTTTCGATTAGTTGTCAGAAATAAATGATTGCATTACCTAAAATAAATGAAATTTGGATATGTAGTTATAAATCCTTACACCAAATGCTAAAACGATATAGAAATGGAAATTAGGAACTGATCGAGGAGGCAGATAATAACGCGGCAGAGTCAGAATTTATGTTCTGCAGAATTGTTGCTGGAAGGGTGATTGGTATTAAATCGCGAGAAGATATTTCCTGAAGTTTTAATATTTCTTTACGACTTTTCCTTAAATTAATTTTGTAACCTGTAGTATATGTGTTATTATGAAAGTTTTTATCATGCAATCGCTATTAAATGAAATATTTTCGCATTATATTATGCTGAGGATTAGAATTTTACACCTATTTAGTATTAAAAACTGTGCTTTTAGAGTTTTATATATACCAATAACTATATTTCAACGCTAATCAGTCTTACTTACTATGATCACTTATTATTAGCATCATCCCTTGCAGAGATAAAACTGGTTATTAAAAAAAGAAATTACTTTAATAATAATAAAAACTAAGTGAAAAGTTTTTGGTTTATCAAATTCACCCTTGAATTGGTCTTTAATAAGTTTAGGGATAAAATATTAAAATGAAAAAAGGGAGTCACATGACGGGATATCTACTGGGATTCAGGAAATCTTTTGGAAGTGAAGGGAAAGCGAGCAACTGTGACCTCTATTATTCAAACCATCGTTCACCCTCGAAGGATGAAATCTTTTCAAAGTTTTCGAAGAAAAACTTCTTCCAATTTATATTTCTATTCAGTTAACCTAATAATCAATTAAAACAATGTTTTTATCGTTCAAATTTTGAATCATACAAATAATATTATTTATATCAATCCATTATTTATATACAGTATGTAGCTTTAATGTTCCTCATTTAACACATTTTTTACCCTGTACACCAGGGAAGAATTAGGAAGAAAAAAATCTGGGTTCGTAGAGCATTAATTAGTAGTTCATTATTATTTACAATGACTTTTTCTGGTTTTTAGACGATTAATAATAACAGATTTTGATATCATGAATAATTCACTACTAATTATACTGAATAAAGCAATTTTAAAAAGTCTTCTTCTGTAAGTATAGTAATTAATTTTATTGGCCAACACCAAACGACCAAGTGAATCCCTAATTAAACTCAGTGGACCGTCCCTTTTCCTAGACTGAGAAATTTCGTGCTTTCAATCCCGAGCGTAATCTAAATCTAGGAATCAATTAAAAATTTTACGAACAGCCTGTCTGGAGTATATATCCCAGAAAAAATTCTTGGCAAAAGCGCACATGCCTGTACGTCGAACTAATTTAAAGTGAGAAGTATATGATTAATTATCTACCATAAAGATGACTTCTGTTTACTGCAATCCATCAGTTTTGCATTTAAATAAAGTTCGTAATCGATCAATATCGTGTGATCTTCCAATCCTTTTTTGAATTTATGAAAACAGTTGAAAAAGTATATTTCCTTGAAATCCTTAAAATATATTTTTAATTTGGACAATATGAATTATATTCGACTAAATTATCTACAACTAGAAATAGTCGAGTCATCTGGTCGAAAAAATTGTACGAATGTGGTCATTTTTACGGCAGTCATTTTTTTCTCTTAAGTTCTTCATTTGGGGGTGCATAATATGGGGCCTGGTTTTGTGAATAGGATTTCATCCCGCAATACAAAAATTTGTTTGGGAAAAGGTGCAAAATATCACATTCCATTGGATGGGTCTTTCCTGTTTATTTAAGAGGTAAAATTGTGCTTACAAAAATGAAAGTGGATAAAATTCTGAGTAAAACCAAATAAAAAACTTTGTTCTATCATCAATAGTCTCGGAGTTATGGCCTTTAAAAAAAACCCATTTTATCCAACTGTTCGCCAAAAGTCACATTTTTTTTTGTTTCTCTGTAGCTCGGATCCTGATGGCCAGATCTAAAAATGGTTAATAGATGAATTAAAGTAGACGTAAATACCTGTAATTAAAAAAAATAAATAAAAAAATAAACATTGTCCTACATATCATAGATCACGAGTTAGCATCTATCAAAGGTGACCTATTTCTACCTGCATTTACAGGTAAATGCCCAGATTTCAGTTTTTTGTAAATAGCTCGGTTTGCGGATTTCACAGAAGAAAGTTAATACGAAATGAATACAAGAGGACTAAATTTTTCGTAATTAAAAAAAAAGAAAATATTCCTACCCCCAATAGGTCACGAGTAAGTATTGAGATAAGATGTTTTCCTAGACGTTTTCCATAGAAGCTGGTTACAGGTCTGGCCCAGGTTTGAATTTATCTAGACTGTCTAGACTGGATGAACTGATCCGGCATTTTTACACCTTTATAATTGAATTAAATACATGATTGATTGATAAATTATATTAATTTATTATAACTGCTTTATTTTATAGAATATAGATTTATTTATTACATATTGATCATTATTATGAAATTATATCTATTATTTACTAAGTCCTGTGACTGATGAGATTAGAATGTTATAAGTTATTTCAATTAATTTAATACGATGCTTATTTATTATTACCCAAAAATTTTGAAAAAAATATGAAATTCACAATTTTAACTCTTAAATACACAAGAAAGCACCAATCCAATGGAATGTGACATTTTGCACCTTTTCCCCCGTATTATGCACACCCAAATGAAGTACTTAAGAAAAAAAAAATGATTGCCCCAGAAACTACCATGTACCATGAAAGTACCAGATGACTAGACTAAAAAGAATACTTGATTCTAGCATACACGCAAAGAAAGAAAGCTGGCATTACTTTTGCTGCGTCTATTTTTCTTCGTTCTTACAGTCTGTCAAGTTAAAGCGTGGGTGGCTTTACTCGCAGTCGGTAAGGTGTATCGACATGATTTTGGTGTCAAAATATTAAGAAGAGCTCCCTCT
>NC_046663.1:107995296-108013193 GCF_010883055.1 Belonocnema kinseyi | reverse complement strand
ATGAAAGAGGCAGCTCTTCTTAATATTTTGACACCAAAATCATGTCGATACACCTTACCGACTGCGAGTAAAGCCACCCACGCTTTAACTTGACAGACTGTACTTCAATGCGGTTGGCGGTGCAACTTCATGTGATTTAAATTCATATTTACTAAACAATGTTGCATATGAATTTATGGTTAAAAAACAACTAAAATGAGCCCACATTTTTCTGTTTAAAACTAAAGTTAGTAATCCTGAATTCTGATATGAGAATTGCAAAAATGTCGAATGCTAGACTTGCGATCAATTTTGAACGATAATATCGGAACTATCATAATGAAGTAGTGCATTTTTTGATTCCTGTTTTTTATTATGATAATTCTTTTAGTTTGTCTCGTGGTTTCCTGAATCTTTCAGCGTTTTAAACTGTCCATGATACTGTTTAACTTGGCAGTTGATACTAATAAATTCTAACAAAATAATTATCATAATACGAGAACTGGATCTGTAATAGACTATTATAAAAAACCACCTTTTTTGAGAGACTCTAATGTCAGTTTTAAGGAAGTTAGAATCTATTATTTAGTACTTGTAATAATTTAGTCTACTTTAAGTCCTATTATATAATTTATTTGTATATGATATGCAGGGGGAAATATATTTTTTAAAAACAACATTTTTTGGATTGGATTTTTGAAAGAGTACGCTATATTTAATTATTTAAATAATCATGTTCCTTGTTTTTTGTCTTCCTCACAAAAAAATAGGATTCAAACATATCTAGTTCGCGAGTTATGAATATTTAAGGAGCAGCAGTCCAGTCGAGTGTTTATGCCGCGCAGCAGCTATAGGTGACATTTGCATTACAGTATTACACAATGCCAATGCCATTTCAAAGAATTTTCAATAACTTTAGGTTATTTTGGTGTGATTTCTCCTAAAATTCGTATTTCAAAGAAAGATAAAATAATAAAATTCGCAAGTTTATACAATTTCCGACTGTGTTAGCGTTTTTCGTCAAAGATTAAAATTTATAGTAAAAATCATTAGATGTCAAAGAATATTTATTATCTTTTATAACAATTTTAGGTTACGCGTGCGACAGCCGGTAATTTTTCCTGTGGTTGAAAAGACCTAAAATTAAAATAGCGATTATTAGGGTTTACCGAAAAATCAGTTTAGCGAGAGGTGAGTTATCCGAAAATTATTTAATCGAAGGGTCAAATATCCAAAAATTTAAAAAATGTTTATTTACATTCAGATAGATGTTTGATAACAAATAAAACATATATAGTAAGTAATCAACTTGATTGAAGGGACAAAAACAGTGAAAATTCAACAAAATAAGTGACAAAAACCTTATTTGTTATTAAACATCTACCTGAATTTAAATAAACATTTTTAAAATTTTCGGATATTTGACCCTTCCGTTAAATAATTTTCGGATAACTCACCTCTCGCTAAACTGATTTTTCGGTAAACTGAACCTTCGCAAAATTAGGCCTTCTGAAATTTGAACTTTCAGTAAAATGGACTTTCGGAAAAATTAATCTTCGCTAAAACTATTTTAAAATAATTGGATATTCGATTAAATAATTTTTGCGCAATTAATCATTCGTTACAATGCTTTTCGGTCAATTAATCATTCGAGAAATTAGTTTTCCTTAAAATAAATTTAGGTAGCCTAATATTCGCTATTTTCATTTTCGGTAACTTCAACCGTCGGAAAAATAACTGGCTGTCTACGCGTGCAATGTATTACATCGAAAATTTTTATTTTCAAGCAAAAAGCATTATAATTTGAACAAAAGATTTCGAATCTTTGAACAGTTTGAGATTTTATTAGTCTTTTTTGCCGGAAATTGATATTTTAAATAAAAAAGCTGTACTTTAAAACAGATTCACGTATTTTAAATATTTTTATGTTATGTTATATATACCACGAAAGAAGTTTTGTGGCGGCGGTAGGGGGTACCCTAACTGCAAAAAAATCATTATGAAGTGGTTTAGAAACGTTATTATTGATAAGTCCAAATGATTGACAAATGCAACAAGATCACTGCAAGTTGAATGAAAAATAACTTCCTTCTTAGAATAATAAACGTGGTCTCTGAATAGAAATGTGGGCCAAGTGACAAAAGGATGCCTCTGTCAAGTCGCTGATCATAATCAATAATAATTTTGCTATTTCATTTAAAATAATTTATTGAATTATTTACATATCGTGCTATGTTGTAACGTGCTATTCTCGCTTTATAGAATTGATTTCTGAGTGTGCCATTCTGAGGGCGTTTTAGTTTCTGGAAATGCGAGAAATATTAGTGTTCTATAAAGCAAAAATAGGGTGTAAAATACTTACCTTATTCATACGATTCTGCGTGATGCGTCTTTTCAGTTTAGTATAAGCGAGTTTTACAGTGGCATTCTTTTATCACTTGCCATATTTTATCTATTTCGAGACCACCTTTACTATTCTGAGGAAAACTTTATGTTTCATTCAAATTGCAGTGATGCTGTTGCATTCGCGAAACTTTCGGACTTCTCAATAAACAATTAAAAAATAAAGTCACGAATTGCATTTTTCATTATAATTTGAAATTCACGCCAAGATAGATAGGACTATTACCGACAGTGCATTTTCATAGAACGATTAAGTACGGTTGAGCTATCAACGCCATCAGCTGTTCAATTGGCTTCCTGTGCACTTCACGTCGTTGATAGACCACTTCACTCGCATTTTTTGAGCAGTTACCACATTTAGGAAAAATCAAAAAACTCCCCTCCCCCTCCTACGACCAGCGCGAAACCCTTCCGGGTCTATATCATTTTCAAACTGAATTTTTAAAACTTCAAAACCAAATGATCGTCGGTTGTTGTTAAGTATTGAGCACTCCATATCGGTTATTCTAAACACAAATAGTGAATTTTGAGGAAGCTTTAAAGTTTTAAACGATTTTCATTACGTTATATTGGTGTTTTTCATCGAAAATTGGTATTTTTGATTTAAAAATGTTAAAAATTTTCATATTATCATTATCCTTCAGATTATGGTTGAGTCATCAAATTCACAATTTATACCAGAAATCGGTACTTTCAATATAAAATTATTTGGACTGAAAGAAGATAACAAACTTTTTGATGATCTTAGGAAATGTCCGCCTTTTTAACCGGAAATTAGTTTAGAATTTAAAAAAGATTTACAATTTTGAAACAATGTTAGGTTAGGATAACATTTTGCACCGGAAATCATCTATTAAAAAAAAAGAAAAAAATTTTTTTGATTTGGTTTTTGACGGATGTGGTTGTTAGACACTCATCTTGTTAGCGAGTTAAAAAACGGCAGTCTAGTCTACTTCTTAAACATATTTACAGCTCGTGAACCTTAGTCGACTTAGTCGAGGGTCCATCAACTTTGTTTAAATGAAAGATGAAAAACAAAGAGTATGACCGAATTCATTTCAAATCAGATATGGTTCTACACTTGAAGTCGCAGAATCTCTCTGAGACGAAATATGTTTGCTTTTAGAGGAAACAAGGCAATACATATTTTTCCATTCTTTCATCGCTTACGAGAAAATTACATACTTTTCAAAAATGTTTCGATGAATAAAAAAGTTGTGGCTTTCCAGAAAATATTTTTTTTATGTTTTTATAATTTCAAGAAAAAAATTAAAAAGATTTTCTGGAAACTCCAACTGATATCTTTCTCATCAAAATACAAATTTAAAAAAATATATATTTTTTGCAAAAAATATAGGCGTGCGTTTTTTCAGAAAATTTATTTTTCATTTTTTTAAAAAGACGACCACCATTTTGTTTCTGCCGAGCTGTTTCGTGGCACAAGCATTCAGCTGGGCTGTTACTTTTATATATTCATAATTTTCAAGCCAGATGAGTGTCCTTCAAATGTTTTTTTTAAATGAAGGATAAAAGAACAAGGAATATGATAATGAAAAAATTAAGTATCGCATATTCCCTCAGTTATCCAATCCAAAAGTAGTTTTATTTAATTTGTTAAAATTTACATATTTTTATTTCCTCCGTATTTTATTTAAAACAGCATCTTCTTTTACAAAATGCCTATAAATTTCATTAAAATCTGAAAGAATTTGTCGGAATTATTACAATTTAAAGAAAAGTGGCATATCAATTTTAAAAATGGTGTAGCTCCCAGAAAATTAAAATTCTACGAAAATCGTTTGGCCACAAAGCATTTACCTTAAAACACTACAACTTTACTAAGTTTAATTAAAATCGATGATATGGTTGCCAGGAATCCACGAGACATACTTTGTTACGTCACACATCCGTCATTGTCACGCTCGCCGAACATTTGGTCAACCTAACCTACTTTGGACGGTTTGCGCTACTCTTATGCGTATAGATGATATTTATATTTTAAATAAATAGTTCCTTATAAATATTGTATACGCTGATACATAATGGATAAAAAAGAGTAAAAAAATGTCTGTTAATTATTATTATAATTTTAGAAAGTAGGGCATACCTTAGAAAAGCTATACAGGCCCTGAGAAGTTTGCCGTAAGTAGAGAAATGATCTGCTAAAGCATTTCACGCCATGCATGGCCATGGACAGTTTACCTGACCGGGGCCACGAAATAAGTAAAGAAAACTGGTCGGTGCCTTACTAGGCCCACAATTGAATTTCTACACGGAAGGATAAACTAGACAAGCTTCAGAAAAATATACTTTTACACTTATTTTCAAAAATTCAAAGGAGATTTATTGATCACTAGATATTGGTCGATTTGGAATTTTTTATGCAAAACTTAATGATTGCAGCAGACAAAAATTCACTCATGACTTATTACTTATAAAAAAATCATCAGAAAAAAGGCTAAAAAATGACAAATATTTACTTATTTCCGAAAAAATTCAAAAGATTTTATGTAAATTCTGTATAATAAAAGTACTCAGCAGAAGTTCCCAAAATATAATTTCTAGGGTAGAAAATTTAGCATACACTTTATAGTGAAAACTAGTTAAGGATAGGTGTGAGCTGTATATCATTCAGAAAAAGGTAGCTGTAGAAGTCGTGAGGTTTAAATGAAATATTTTGTCTACTTTTATTTACTGAAAATGACTTACTATTTTCTTTTCTTTTTTGTTATTCAGTACAATTTTAATGCAAGTATTTTGATACCAAATGAAACTAACTAGATATCCTCAGAAAAATGTATAGTCATTTCCCCCCATTTTTCCAATAATCCTCTTTTTGTGTGTGGCCACTAGAGTGTTCCAATTTTTTCTCGAAATTTCATCCATATCTTCCCGAAATTTTCCAAATCCAGAAAAAAAATTGTTTTTTCGCAATTTTATTTAGAAATCTCGCAAGCCCTATAAAGTTTAAAATGTAATTAATATTAGAAAAACAGATCGTTTTGTCAATTTTATATAGAATCGTCAATATTAGGTGTATCGAGTTGACCTTAAATATGTCTCATCACAATTAGCCATAAAATACAAACTAAAATGTACTTTTTAAATTTACCCTCATAATTCTGTTTCATAGGTTTTATATTCTTCGGTTTTTTAGGCGCCGTCTCGTATACCTGCTTTATACCTCCGTCAAACTTTCGTAGATCCGTATCCGTACAGAGCCCCGAGCTGTACGGAGCTAAGTGGACCTACTGTATGCCTCTTCTTTTCGTGATTAGGGCTGAGGGGGGCTAAGCCGATCGAAAATTTAGTTGACTACAAAATCTTGTTTTTGATTTTGAAGTGCGATACTTTGTTTATCAATTATTATAAAGTAATGGAAAAGTGATGGAAATTATGTCAAGCGAAAAATTTTGGGGTGAAGACGGCATCATCCTGGGACTAACACGACATTTGACTACAATGTTTGAAGAAAGAAATGGATACGTTTCTTTAATTTGTATTATTATAGCCAACTAAATTCTCGATCCAGCAATTCCTAATACGTTGACAAACACAATTTTTTTAACATTCTTATCCTATAATGATACAATATTAATTTTGTGAGAAATTGGACTTCGTCGGTTTTGACACGTTTTTATCTTCACGTTTTGAGACCCCCTGATTTAGAAAAAATGATTTTTACAAAAGCGTCTGTCTACATTTATCTCTATCTGTATATCTATTTGTATCCTGTAGGTACGATGACGTATTCAGTGTAAAATTAGCCCCACGCGTCAATTTTGTATATTGGTATCCGAAAAACATTGAAAATCATGGAAAAATCAAAATATAAGAACAGATTCATGTTTAGCATCTTTTTTGTACGCAAAATGAATATACCTTAATTATAGTGCACGATGATACACAAAAGTAAAACACAAATTTCCATAAGTAATTGCAGTCTTGCAAAATATTTTATGTATTAGAAAAAATGTCTACTAAAAAATTATAAAACTAAACTCGATAAATATAATACTGACGATTCTGAATTTTACAAACACTTCATTTTGTCATGGAAAAAATATGTTAAACCACATGGGACTTGCAGGCCCTCTAAATATATTATTCAACTTTTTTTTCAAACGCATTTATTTTTGGTGGTTTCAAACAAATTTGGGGTTGGAGTGTATGAATGAAATTTGAGAAAAAATGCTTTTTTTATGTTACTCTAGGGGGCTAGCTTTTATTTAAAGAAAAAAACGTACAGAATAATAATTAATTATTCGAATATATATTTTTGTCTGGAATTTATGTTAATTTTAGACATCGAATTTTAGAAGTTTCTCAATGAGAAAATGAGAATATCTTTGAGTTAAATAGTTCTAGAAATTATGTAATAAGTCATATAGTTTCATCCCTTGACCCACGAGAGGGACACTTGGTGGTCACAAACGACAGTTATATACAGTCTGTTAGTCAGCCGGTAGTTCGTGAGATTAGAAATGCCGGAGTTTCCGGAGTAACACGACCTACTTCTGCAAGTCTAATGAGGTAATTCGTACATGCGAGGATACTTCCGCTTAATAGACGTTCCTTGGTTTTCACGTATCCATACAATAAGCTCTTCAGGCTGGCTTCACAATGTACCCTAAGAATTGTACGTACGTCGACGTACGTTTGTATCAAAGCTTACATTTGCTTTGTTGCCCATTGCTGCCAAATGTCGCGCGTATTTCATTGGTTTATTATATTCCGGTGGTTCAATGCAGTTGAATTTTTACAAGAACACTGGAATGTGAACCAATAAAACACACGCGACAGTTGGTAGCAATGGAGAACAACGCAGATGTACGCGTTGATATTAACGTACGTCGACGTACGTGCAATTTTGAGGGCACACTGTGGAGCCAGCCTCTCGGTTCTCATGACCCTCGTCAATATTAATATACTTCGACTAGAGAAAGGTCATTAATTACACAGCCACACAAAAAAAGTGTGCGGATCTGGTAACAAGACACACGTATTCCTATGGATTTTGGGGCGCTGAATTCAAATTCTGTATCAAAAATCACCCATCAAGTCATGGTTGAGCCATAACCTCAAAAAATGACGAAAAATCTTGCACTGAGGCAAATAAATTTCAAAATAATGCCAGTGATGCAAATTTTTACTTCAAAAACATGTCGACAACTGTGAAGGATCAACCCTTGCCTGATATCAACTTATTTAACATAACTTTACCCAACAGAACCTGACCTCACCTAACCTGAATTAACAGAAATTTATTGAACTACACGTAAAGCTCTGGAAGCATATTTTCCCAGTAGCAAATGTGTGCTACATCGAATGGGTCAACTCGAGCCTAACCTAGAAATAAATCTAACCTAGCCTAACTTAACCTAACCTAACCTCACGAAATACAATTAAACTGATTGTGTTTTCCCCTTGTATTTGCGATACCGTTTCATTCAGCTTCGGCTTAACCTACATAGAGGTTTAACCTATGCTAACCTAACAAAATCTGACCTAACCTAACCGATTACGCTGGCAACCCTGTTTTTGCATACTTTCATACTTTGACATTAATAGCAGTAAATGCCTGGAGTTTCGTAACCGCTTGTTGCTAGCATTGTTCGCTTGTGTCTGTAACCAGGGCATCTCCACGTGGTGACTGTGGGCAACGGATCCACATTGGCTGAGTCCCTGGGTAAACGGCGTTCATGCCGTCATGGCAGACACAGGTAAAAAGTGTATTACGATGCAGGGAAAAACCCCAGTATCGGGGTCTGGTCAGGGTTGGAAAGCGGGTTCTCCGGCGTCGTCATCATGCAACCGTAGCTCTTCATCAATGGATCACTTGGTTGGTGTAGAGTCTCATGCTACAAGGAAAAAAACCGCGACCATTTCTCAATCGCATGCCTGCAAGTATAGTTCAGATTCATTCTGTTACATTTGCAGTAAATATGAAGTGGGCAGTTTGCGAAAATCAATGGACGAGGAAGTGAAAAGTCTTTACGAAA
Source organism: Belonocnema kinseyi (assembly GCF_010883055.1). Taxonomy (NCBI): domain Eukaryota; kingdom Metazoa; phylum Arthropoda; class Insecta; order Hymenoptera; family Cynipidae; genus Belonocnema; species Belonocnema kinseyi. Next base: position 108,004,809 of record NC_046663.1, on the reverse strand, counting down.
AGTGTTTTGATCGTAAATTGCTGCACCAAGAAACAAAATGGGTTCCTCACGTCATTTGCAATTCCTGCAGACTTATGTTGTATCGTCTAAAAAATTCAAACAACGAAAAATACCGCAAGTACTCTACACCAAACACACGGAAAAACCCCGTTATTGGGAAGGGCTGCTACTTTTGCATGAGTTTCGTCAAAGGGTTCAACGCCAAAAATAAAAATAACATTTCGTGCATTAATGTGTGCACAGTCACAAGAGCAATTGAAATCAATAAAAATGCACGCCAAACTGATTTAAGCGCTTTAGAAGATGATAGAATGGAAGTGTCGCAACTAGAACTGAATGATTTTATTAGAGATCTTGGATTACCGAAAGACGGCGCTGAATTTGCCGCTTTATTTCTAAACAGAAGAAATCTTCTAGAGCCAAAGACAAAAGTTCCATTCTATCGCGACAGGGACAAAGAATTCAGAAAGTTTTTCGTTAAAGACAAAGAGAAGTCTTTAGTGTACTGCACTGAAGTTAACAGACTAAAGAGTCTCTTGAAGAAAAATGTGTACAGAGACGAAGAATGGCGACTTTTCATTGATTCGTCAAAACGCAGCATTAAGGCTGTTCTACTGCATAACCCGAATACTTACGCTCCTATCCCTAAAGCTCACTCAACGGTGATCAAAGAAGAATATAACAATGTAAAAATGCTTCTTGAAAAAGTTAATTACAGGAATCACAAATGGCAAATATGTGGTGATCCAAAATCATAACAATGATATTAGGCCAACAATCGTGTTTCACGAGAGAGCCATGCTTTATATGCCTGTGGAATAGCAGAGATCGAGATAACATTACAGCAAAAAACATTGGCCTTTAAGAGATTCATTCAAACCTGGTTCTCATAATATCATCAATCAAAGCCTCGTTAATCCAGAAAAATTTTTACTACCAGCCCTCCACATAAAGCTTGGGCTCATGAAGCAATTTGTCAAGGCGTTAGACAAAAATGAACAATGCTATAAGTATATATCTCTTGAATTTCCTAATGCTTCAGACGCTAAATTGAAAGAAGGAGTCTTTGATGGACCACAGATTCTAATATTGACAAGAGATTCTAATTTCGTGAGCCACATGACGAAAATTGAAATGGACGCTTGGGAAAGTTTTAAAGCAGTAAACGCAAATTTCTTCGGTAAAAAGAAGTCCAGACTACGAGAATATTGCTGCGAAAATGATAAGAAATTACAAAAAGTTAGGCTGCTTGATGAATTTAAAACTTCACTTTCTAGATTCCCATCTGGATAAGTTTCCAGAAAATGTTGGTGATTTCAGCGAAGAACAAGGGGAACGTTTTCATCAAGACATAAAAGTGATGGAACAACGATATCAGGGTAGATGGGACGAGGTCATGATGGCTGATTTTTGCTGGATGTTGAAAAGGGAAACAAATGTAGGTCTTAAACGTAAGCGTAACCCTTTGCATCGTTCCTTCGAAGAAAAAAGGACACGTAATAGCAGGCAGAAAATAGACTGAAGTAGGTCTATAAATCAATTTAATTACGATAAAAAGCAAGATAAAATGTAAAACCGAAAGATAGTATAAATATATCCCTTAAGTCTAAGAAAAGCAGAGAGAAAAAAATTTTGAATAAAACTCTTATTCATTTGCATGTTTAAGTTACAGTTCTACATTTTAATTGATACAAACATTATCAGGTTAATTGAAGTGGGGTCAATTCTACTTGTAGTTCTAAGTTTCTTCAAATGAGTAATGTGCGTCTAAATTTGTAACCACATGTAGTACAATGAAATGAATTTTATTGTGTTACAAGGGGAACACTTAAGTTAAGTTGTGTAGCGTTAAGCAAAATTTCGTTAGGTTCTGTTAAGTTAGATTCATTTGTAGGTTAAGATCGAGTTAACTTATTAAATTTAGCATACATTTAAGACTGAGAACCGTACGCTTACATAGCTACACGTGTGGTTGAATTTCATTCGGCTAGGTTATGTTAGGTCAGGTATTGTTAGGTTAGGATAGGTTAAACCTCTATGTAGGTTAAGCCGAAGCTGAATGAAACGGTACCGCAAACACAACGGGACAACGCAATGAGTTTAATTGTGTTACGTAAAGTTAAGTTAGGTCAGGTTAGGTCAGGTTTTTTTAGGTTAGGATAGGTTTGACCTCTTTGCAGGTTAAGCCCAAGCTGATTCAAACGGTACCGCAAACACAACGGGGCAATACAATCAGTTTAATTGTATTTCCTGAGGTTAGGTTAGGTTAAGTTAGGCTAGGTTAGATTTATTTTTAGGTTAGGCTCGAGTTGACCCATTCGATGTAGCACACATTTGCTACTGGGAAAATATGCTTCCAGAGCTTTACGTGTAGTTCAATAAATTTCTGTTAATTCAGGTTAGGTGAGGTCAGGTTCTGTTGGGTAAAGTTATGTTAAATAAGTTGATATCAGGCAAGGGTTGATCCTTAACAGTTGTCGACATGTTTTTGAAGTGAAAAATTGCATCACTGGCATTATTTTGAAATTTATTTGCCTCAGTGAATGATTTTTTATCATTTTTTGAGATTATGGCTCAACCATGACGTGATGGGTTATTTTTGATACCGAATTTAAATTCAGCGCCCCAAAATCCATACGAATACGTGTGTCCTATTACCAGATCCGCACACTTTTTTTGTGTGACTGTGTTATCTTTACAATCTTGTGTAATTCATTATCTGCTATATCTCTCGTGAGAAGGTCATCAAACCACACACAAGTAAAAAATGACACAAGTAAAGAAAGTTAAAAAAAAAATGTTTGCATAAAGGTTCAGATTTCAATTTCATTTCGCTTTAGGGGAATTATTTATGAAGTGAACACACCTAAAAAGCAAATGTCTTCGAACGAACACAAACTTAAGCAAATTTTTACATTTTAATTGCCATAACAATTTTCAAAACAACTAACGTGCATTTTTTAAAAAGTTTAAGTAGAAAAAAAACTGGACAAAATGCATAATCGCTCCCCTGGGCGGCAATTCATGGGGCAATTCATGGGGAAATTGCCAATCGTGTAGAAGAAATTCAGAAAAAAACTAAAACTCACGAGTGGCGACACGTACCCACTCATAACAATCCAGCCGACCTGATGTCGAGCGGCGAGGGTCCAGAGGAATTTCTGAAAAACAACTTTTGGTCCCATGGTCCAGAATGTCTTAGCTAGAATACTGAAACCTGGCCACAATTTACTTTCAAAACGACTGAAATTCCAGAAAGCCGCGAACCTAAATCGAGTGTGTCTCTAAAGATTACTAAAAAAGGAGTGAACATTTTGGAACAATTAAGCCAATTCCAAAAAACTTAACACGTTGTCGCTTACTGTCTTCGATTTTTTAATCATTTAAAAACTAAGGACAAAAGGTTCAGGATAAAAGGTCAGCTATCACAAACAGAAGTAGAAGTAGCTTCCCATGTGAATATTCGATTGACGCAAGCTGAAGGCTTTTCCGCGGAACTGAGTGCCTTATCGCGAAACGAAAATGTTAGCTCTAAAAGCAATCTTTTTAGGTTAAATCCCTTTCTAGATCAGGGTATTATACAAGTTGGAGGAAGGTAAGTCAACGCGAATATACTTGAATCACATAAGCATCCAATCGTCCTGCCAAAACGACATCACATTACAAATCTTATCAATCGCAATGAGCATAACAAACTTTTCTACGCTGGAGCTCAGGCAACGCTATACAGTGTTCGCGAGAAGTATTGGCCTATCGACGGTCGTAACGCGACTCGACATGTTATCCATCAATGCGTAAAATGTTTTCGAGCGAAGTTACGCGACACAAATTATTTAATAGGGAGTTTACCTAAAGATCGAGTTTCCTTTGCACGTCCTTTTGAACACGCGGGCGTAGATTATTGTGGACCATTCTATATTAAGGCTCATCGACATCGAAATAGGACGAAACTTAAAACGTACGTAGCGATTTTTGTTTGTTTAGCTACCAGGGCAGTACATTTAGAACTAGCGAGTGATTTGATTTCAAATTCTTTCATTGCTTGTTTAACGCGCTTCTTCGCTCGCAAAGGACTTTATAAATCAATCTCATCAGATAATGCAACTAATTTCGTTCACACCAATAACGAATTAAAGGAGCTTTACAAGAAGTTTGAATCCTTTGAGCATACTGGTCCGGTCACAAATTATTTAACGTCAAGGGGAATTAACTGGCATTTCATACCCCCTCAGGCTCCACATTTCGGGGGCCTGTGGGAAGCATATGTAAAATCTTTGTAAAATCTTTTAAAAATCTTTTAAAAATCACCCCAGGTCATTTCCTCGTCGGAACTCTCATGACTAGTTTTATATAAACAGAATAGCGCAACATTCCAGCTCAACGTTTGAATTGTTGTCAACTTGCACAGAAAATGCGTCAACACTTTTGGGATCGATGATACAAGGAGTACCTGAATGAACTTATCTCTCGAAACAAATGGCAGACCAAAACATGGTCAGTTTTGGTCTGCCACTTGTTTCATCAAATTAGGGACCCTGGTGATCATCAAGGATGATAATTTGCCACCAATGATATGGAAAATGGGACGCATTATTTCCACCTACACTGGAGACGACGGAGTTGTACGTTCAGTGAATTTGCAAACAGCATCGGGAACCTGTAAGCGATCACTGAAGCAAATTCCTCCTCTTCCAATTGATAATTAATGTAGCTTTAATATTTTCATGCTGTTAATATTTTAGGAAAATATCCAAACTTCAATTGATTTTGGCATCAGCTTATACTAAGAGAGAAAGACAATTGAGTTCCATGAAAAATAAATAGAAGGAATGCATTAGTAATTTCGAAATTTAATAAAATAATCATTAGCTCACGTTTCTATCCATGTAATGTAGATAGTTCAAGGGACTCGGCATGTTCCTTCGCGACAATATTTTTTATACTTTTTCTTAAAAATAGCTGAAATATATTTTATAAATTGTCTTCAAAACATCTGCCTGTCAGAAACCCAATACACATGTTTAAGTTAGGCCTGAAACTTAGGATAAAATTTGCAACTTAAGCTTTCGCATCTCCCAGAGGCACGCTTCTCAAAATTAATGTAATATAATTTCACTTTTAAAGCTCTAAGCTCCTCGAATCTTTCTCGAACGCGAACCTTCCTTATTGTCATACGAGCGGGTTTATGTACTTTTCAAAATTCTTAGATTGCTAGTCCATGTGGACAGCCACCAGCCTAAACCGCCTATAACTAGATTTCCATATTCGAGGTTTTTCAGGTTCTTGCATTTCCGTAACCGATCGGAAGAAGCCTTCGGGCAAGCAGGACCGAAAACCCAGGTACTTGCTTACTTCGCCAAATTGTGTAAACCATTATAATTCGATTAGCTGACCGCTCCACTTCGCCTTGAGAGTCAGCTAGCAATCATTTCAAAGTCGCCCTTCAAATTTTACTTGTATGTATCAAAGTTAAATAAACTGTATGTTAAAAGGAACTGGTTTCATTTCTTGTCTTTAATTTTAAAGACTTTAGCATGTAACACATTCATTGTTACGAATTTTATTATTTATGAGAGTTAAGTAATGAGTACGATTCGTTTATGAATGAAGTTTGAAATAATAAAAGTGGTGATTAACAAATGAATTTGTTGATCAATTTATGTTACATTTGATATTTGATATGCAGATGAGATCTCAGATTTTTTTCCGATTTCCAGAACCATCGGTTCAATGTCAAATAATTGGTTAATTAAAATATCTATGATTATTATTGCAAAAATTCATCAGAAAATGCGTAAAACACTCTTATCTTTGAGTCATAACTAAAAAAAATAAACAGACATATTTTTTATGTAATTGAGCTAAACGTAATAATGTCCCAAATTTTTCGAATTATGTGAAGAAAGGTTCATACGTAGTTCTAAGAGTTGAATGTGCCCAATAGGATGACAAATGCTGCATTTAGTGAATCATTGGAATGAGTTTTTATAAACAAATGTCTTTATTATAAATAATAACAATCGACCTTAAAATATAGGTCTTGTTATAATTCTGGAATATTTTCTTAAAGTATTGGATTATAAAAAGTCAGTTTTCAATTGTTTACAACAACAAAAATCGGGCTGCCATGCGGGCACATTTTCATCCCGCGCGTCCATATAGCTGGATAAAATGTTAACAGTTTAAGTTCAGGATGAACCCTTCATGTTAAGAAGCGAGATGCTGGAGCACCTATAGGTGCCACATACCATACAGAAACATATAAAGGATCCTATATATGATCCTATGCAGGAAGCTATATTGGATCCTTTATAGGATCATATGTCATTTCCTGTAGGTGGCACCTATAGGTGAAACATATAGGTTCCTATGTAGGATCCTATATAGGATCCTGTACAGGATTCAATATAGGAAATTTCAGTAAAGACGTGTTATACCTTTACTTCCAACATGAAATATATCCACTTCCAGTTGCTTTCAAGCCATGAGTATTAGGGTGGTTCAAAAACCACTTTTTAGCTACAGGGTAAGACATCCCCTAGTTTCCATTTCTTGAAAAAGAAAATCTGTAATTTTTTTTTCGGAATTCGAATATTAACACGTGCCACAGGGCACTTCAAAATCCCATTTAATTAACATGGAAAAATTTTGAATTTTCGAAAAATTGAACTCATGTTCCAGGGTTTTATCGAAACGTGCCAAGTTTCTTAGGGATTTCAGAGGAGTGTCTACGAAATAAAACCATAATAATAACTTTGATCCCACCCCCACCCTCTCCGCTCGCCGCAAGAATGACCTAAAAATAAAAAATAAACTACATTATTACGTATTGTTGTTACTTTTTAGCAATTTCTGTTGTCTTTTTCATAAAAATAATTACTAATGGACAATATAAATATTTAACGTGACTTTCTAAACGAACGTAAATTACTTAAACAATTATTTATTCCTAAAAATGTACAAAAATAATTGTATTTTAAAATTAAAATGTGATTTTTTGTTATTATTTGGAGTAGTAAATTTTTCTAAAAACATTGTGTAATTATTTAAATAATTATCTATTTTTAAAATTCCCAAAAATTGAGCCAGAGATATCAACTTCTTTCTTAAATACGTAGTATCCTATGCTAGGTTTTGTTAAATAATTAAGTAATTTTCATACATTTCTTTAAACGCTTAAAACATTTATATTTTTTTAAACAATCTTTAATTGTCCAAACAGTTTTTTTTATAACTATAAAAATGAAATAAAATAGAACCCTTACAATTATGTTTTTGAGTGTATAGTGTACAGAGAGAATAAATTTGCCACTTTAATTGTTTAACCAAATATAATTTTTTTTTAATAGTTACTTTTTCAATAATACTTTTAAAATCGTAACTAATTGTATAGAAATTTGTTAAACAATAGAAAAGCTGTATCAAAATTATGTAATTATTCAACAAAAAGTAGCATAGGGTGCTAATTTGAAAAAATTAGACATCACTGACTCAATTTTCAGAAGTGTTGAGAGTAAACAATATATAGTTGTGTAAATAATTAAATAATGTTTTAAGAAAAATTTACTACCTCAAACAATGACAAATTTCGATCAGAAAATACAATTATTTTTTACCTCTTTGGGAATAAATAAATAATTAAATACTTTACATTTGTTTAAACAATTTAAAATTGTTTAGAAAGTTGTTGTAATTATTCAAATTGTCCACTAGTACTTATTTGTATGAAAAGGATGACCGAAATTGCTAAAAAGTAAGAATAATACGTAAAAATATAATTTTTAAAATTTTTCTGGTTATATTAATAAAAAAATAAAAAATACCGTGCTGCGGTAAGGGTGCGTGGAAATGTAAGTTATTAGTATGACATTATTTCGTAGGCACTCCTCTTAAATCTCTAACGAGTTTAATTTTTCGAAAATTCAAAATTTCCCCATGTTAATTAAATGGGAATTGAAAATGCCCGGTGGCACGTGTTAATATTCGAATTCCGAAAGAAAAAAAAATTTCGGATTTTCTTTTCCGAAAATGGAAACTTGGGAGGGGGGAGGGGGTGTCTTGCCTTCTAGGGTAAAAAAAATTCTGCAATGCATTTTTGGACCATCCTAATGAGTATGGTGCCAATATCAGGGATACCATCCCCCACTCAAATGCGAGAGAGAGAGAGCATGAGAACGCAAACGCATCTTAGTCTACCTAAATTTTACATTAGCATTACTTACAATCTTTACGCTTCTAATCTAAGCGACTTCCGTTTACTTTTTTTTTCTTTTTTCATATCTCCAATTTGCCTTTTTTCACATGCGTTATTTCATTCTCTCGCATTCGCTCCTCTAGCACTCTCCAACTCCTTCATCCATTCTTCTCTTAATCCATCCTTCCCTAGAATCTTAACCATATTCTGTTGTCAACTTTCTTTATCATCTATTCCTCTCCTACATCCATCCCCTACATGCTTCCATGTGTCCCCCGCCGATTCACATATTCTACACTGAGTACTGAGATGGAAGCTTCTAATGCGTCCCCTAAGGGTTTACATTTTTCTTACACCTTCTCTATTCCTTTACACACCCTCCACACACTTACTTGGTGGTGGAAGGGGGACCTACAGTTTAAGGTGGGTTCCGAACTACCAAGAGCAACAGCCTTAAGTACTTAGAGAAAACCTTTTTCTCTAGAGGTACCGGTCCCATGACTCTCCGGAGATGAACAACTCCCTTGCTAGGCTAGTGTTCACTGCATGGGCCACCGAGTCAGATTTTCATGCCCTCTTTCCCGCTTTAATACTTAACTTATACCTTTGCGCTTCTTCTCTCATCATATATCCTGGCGTCCTTTAGTCTGCCCCTACTGTCCACCTTATATACTTTTCTTGTACACTCTCAATATCTTTCCTTTCTTTCCATCTTCATATTTCTGCTCCATAAATTAATACCGGCCATACCAGCATACCAAATAACCACATTCTCCTTCTCCAATTTTTTTAACCTTCTTTTTCCTATTCCCCATATCTATTTCTTTACCCCTGCTGCTTTTTTTCCTTTCTCTAATATGATCTCTATGATCTTCATTCGTTTTCAAGATATATACCAAATATTGCTTCTTCTAACTTTATTCCCTTCCATCTATCCGTTCATTCTTTCATCCTTTCCTCTTCTTTTCAAACCTCATTATCTTTGCCGTCAACACTATGTCGTATGCGTATGCCATATATATATATATATATATATTCCCGCTACCGGAACCATTCGGTTCGGTTTTGATTCCTCTAGAATCAAATCGAAGGGCCTATGACAAAGCCACCGAACGCGTCCTCGGGTTGCGGATAGAGGGTCCCTGTACCAAGGGTTTCTGCTGAATACGGTTACAAAAATAAATAGGCAGTCGCGGACAATTGTCCAGGGGTGATCTCGAAGGAATTAACCCCCAAGCGGAGGTGTGAAAACCGTGCCGAAAGCTGAATGGCACCTGGGTGAGGTGTCTAGAACGGTGACTCTAGGATACCAGGCGACC
>NC_046663.1:107982789-107995196 GCF_010883055.1 Belonocnema kinseyi | reverse complement strand
TCCCCGACAGGCTCAGGCAAAGTCCGGAGTAAAAAGAAAACCTACGGGGTTTACTTTTCCCGCTGCACAGTAGGCTGGCTCGAGAATTTACAATTCAAAATAGTCTATCTAAATTCGAAATACGCGACGAGTTTTCTGCAATTTTGAGGGCACTGAATTTGTCTTCGAATTTAATTTTCATCACTTGATTTTCCGCTTCGCCAGCCATCGTTAAGAATTTTCAAAAAGACTGTCGATTTATGAATATTATTCCGAAGCGATAAAACAACTTATTCGAAAATCTAAACTGAAACTCAAATCATAAGACAAAGAATTTACTTTTATAATACTTCGAACATCAGTACAGGAACTTCTATTAAAAAATGTTCCAAACTTCGACGACCACGTCAGTAAATAGATTAAGGTATTGTTGTTTAGAGGATAACTAAGTAGGTGCATCAGTCACTAAATAAAAGGGCGGTGATAGGGAGGGAGTCGGGAAATAACATTTCTTTATTAGTTACGAAACTAATATGAAATTAAAAGGAAGTTTTGTTTTGAAGTGCTATTGCTAAACCATTTTTAAACCAGATATTCATTTTATCTATTTTAATTAAAGACAGAGTTTTTATTTGCCATACTATATTTTAGTAGCGTTGTCTAAACAGTGATTTTCGATCTCAATACATTAATATTTTAAATGTTAATAACAAATTTTTAAACCTAAACCCCTATTACTGACTCTTTCTTACTAGAAAGTTGTTTTTTACAATAAATATTTTAGTTTTTTTATCTATTAAATTTTACAGTTAATCTTTTATGATAAAAAGTATTTTACACGTATATTGAAACTATTCACACTTTAGAACAATAAAAATATTAAAAATGAATTATTTATGTTTTCTAAATCCATCTACGTTAAATATGATACATATTGAGTTTTTTCTTTTTCTTTTTAGGAATTAACTTGCGTTAAATAAATATATTAACACAAAAATTGATAAATGTGCCCTATAAGTTATCTTAAAAATTTCATGCTGATCATTTCTAAAATAAAAACTTTCAAATATGTTCACAATTACGATCTGTAGACTATTTGGAATTGTGAATTCTCGAGCCAGCCTACTGTGCAATGGAAAAAGTACACCGCGCAGGTTTTCTTTTTACTCCGGACTTTGCCTTAGCCTGCCGGGTACTTCTCGATTTGACTAGGCAGCCTGCGGTGTGACGGCACATCGGACTTTGCCTGTACACACACAAACACACACACACACACATATATTCATTTCCTATCCTAACTCCTCTTCAACCTTTTCTCCTCATTTCTTTTTTCAAGTCTGATATTAATGTATTAAATAAAATTGGGCTCAGAGGACATCCTTGCTTCACTCCTCTCACCAACCAAAAACTATCTCCAACTTGCTCTCCTACCTTTACCCTGCCTTTTATCTCTCTCAAAATTTCCGATAATCTCTTTATTAATTCCTCTCAGAACATATATGTTGTCCATTACCCCCATTCCTTTTCTAAACCCTGTCTGATTCAGTGGCTCGATCTTCTTTTCCTCAAATTATACTTTAATCTCTTCGACAAAACTGTTACATACGAGGTGTGTTCAAAAAGTAAAGTGATTTTTCAATTTTCACGGGCTGCGTACATTCAAGTTTTAAACTTTTTGTTTTGTCGTGTTGGTACACTCGTCACGATCATATGTTTACAGTTTTGACTATATAGCACGTGTTGTTCTTCTGGCAGAGGCGTAAAAGGTTAGAAGGGTTTGGTGTGCTCGGCGATTTTCTTCTTACGAAAAAAATGGAGCAAAGAGTTTGCATTTAATTTGGTATGAAAAATGGAATCCAGTGCTCTAAAATTCTTGAAGTGTTGACAATTGCATACGGTGAGTCTACTCTGAGTAAGAAAAATGTGTATAAGTGGTACAAGCTGTTCCAAGAAGGCCGAGAGGATGTCGAAGACGAACTTCGCCCTGGACGTCCCAGCATGTCAACAACAGATGAAAACGTTCAAGCAGTGAAAGAAATGGTGTTGAAAAATCGCCGAATTACCATAAAAAAAGTTGCTGAAGATGCTGGCATATCGGTTGGCTCATGCGCCGTTTGCGAGAGGCGATACGAAAAAAACGTCCGGAACTTTGGAAAAACAATTCATGGCTTTTGCATCACGATAATGCACCTGCTCATTCATCGTTGCTTTTGAAAGATTTTCTGACCAAAAACAGAACCACAGTCATGCCTCAGCCTCCATATTAACCGGATTTGGCCCCCAGTGACTTGTTTCTTTTCCCAAAACTGAATAGACCCATGAAAGGACATCGATTTTCAACGATTGAAGAGATAAAAACTGCATCGCCGAAAGAACTCAAGGCTATACCACAAAATGATTATCAGAAGTACATCGATGATTGGAAAAAGCGTTGGAACAAGTGTATTATATCTGAAGGGGATTACTTTGAAGGGGACAACATAAATATTGAGGAATAAATGAATACTTTTTGAGAAAACCATAAAATCACCTTATTTTTTGAACACGCCTCGTATACTTGACTATGTCTTCCTTGGTTATGTCCTCTTCCTTATCTCATTCTCTACCATATTTTTCCCCCTTCCTAACTTTTCTCTCTACTCCTAGCAAATCCAAAAAATATTTTTTCAATTGTACCATTTCAATATCTTGGTTTACTCTTATTCTTCTACTTCTTTCTCTATTTACTACCTTCCATACTTGCTCTTCCGCCCTAGCCTTTTCTGTCTTTTCCTTAAACCTTTTACTCTCTTCCTCCTTCTTTTGATCACATATTTTAATATACTCTTTCATTTTTTCCTATATTCTTCCTCATTGGTTTTTTTTTCTCCACTTTCTTAATTCCTTTCTGACTCCCTTTTTTTTCTTTACATTCCTCATCCCATTAATTATTATTCTCCGCTTTACTAACTTTTCTCTAAACTGTTATTTTCCTTGCCTTGACCAATCCCCTCTTTCTACACTTTTTACCTTTGCTCTCCTTTTATTCATATTTTTATTACTTTTTTGTCCCTCTAATGTAACTATTAAGGGAAACTGGTCCAAATAAATATAATCACCTGCCTCTAGTTTCTTGACCTCTCTTATCTCATCAGACACTATCACATAATAAATTACCGTTCCCCTTTCAGCTCCTGAGCGCGTATATTCTCTTTTCTTATCCCCCTCTATATTTCCGTTTAATTTAAACCATCCTAACTCCTCCAAGCTCTTCTACAACTTCTTTCCCTCTCCATTCAGTATCTTATCTTTGGATTTTCTTCCTCTGTCTTCTCCCCATTCCCTTTCTCCTCTGTCTCCTGTTCTCGCAATGAAATCCCCACCTATTATAAGCTTAATCTCGTCTTTCTTTTCTTCAATCACTTCTTTCATTTCCTGTGTTTTCTCCTGCACATCACCGTTCACATAAACCGCCACTAGCTTCCACTTTTCTCATCCCATCTTTAACTCTTCTACTATTAATCCTTCTTCTTATTCCTTTCTTTCTTTTTTTTCTTTTTTTGTTATATATTTGTTTCTTACTCCCATCACCATTCCTCCCATTGCTCTGCTCTTTTTATTCTCCCTCTTTGAATTTTGCACTGGCCATTTGTGACGTCTTGCTAACCTTTCCCTTACTCTTTCTTATCCTTTTTCATCTAGCTGCGTCTCCATCATTATGGCTACATCCCATTGTGTCAAATTTCTCATAAACTCCGCATTCTTTCTCTCCAATCCTGTTATATTCCAGGAACATACCTTCCATTCTTCACTATTTTCGTTTCTCGTCTCTTTTTCCTTCTTACTACTTTTTATTTTCCTTTCTCCCGTTCCTTCCTCTCCTAGTGTCCCTGCACCTCATTTCTTACTATCTCTTCCCTTTCTTTATCCCACTCCCACCATACTCCGTCTATCTCTTTTTCGCATACTTAACCCTTACTTAACCAATGGCTACTTTCTTTTATACCCTTTTGGTAGCCCGGCTATGGCTAAATCAAAATTTCGTGTCATCCGTCCGAAATTTGAAATTTTCTATTTTTCTTTTTGATAACGTTTGTATATACAGTGCACTGTTTGTACAACTCATATTTGTATTTGTATCCTTTTGTTTGCCCGGCTTGGGACCAATCAAAATTTCGCGCTATCACCCCGAAATTTGAATTTCTCAATTCTTCTTTTTACATACGTTTGTACGTTGTTTGTACTAGTTGTACATGTCATATTTTCGTTTGAAACCTATTGGTTGCCCGGCTAGGGAGAAATCAAATTTTTATTTCATCCCCTAAAATTTGAATTTTTTAATTTTCTTTCATTGCTAACCTTTTGTATGTATTTTGTACTATTTATAACTGACCCATTTTTGTTTTTAACCTCTTGGTTACCCGACTAGAGGAAAATCAAAATGTCCGCCCATCCCCCCGAAATTTGAATTTTTCCATTTTTCTTTTTAGTAATGTTTGTACGTCGTTTGTACTGTTTGTAAAATTTATATCTTCGTTTGTACCCTCCTGGTTTCTGGCTAGGCGAAAATAAACATTTCGTTCTATCACCCCTAATTTTTAATTTTTCAATTTTTTGCTAACATTTGTACGTCGTTTTCACTGTTTATACATTACATATTTTCGTTTGTACCCTATTGGTTACCCGTCTAGCGGCAAATCAGAATTTCGTGTCATCCCAGCGAAATTTGCATTTTACAGAACAAATGACGTACAAACGTTAGCAAGAAGAAAAATTGAAAAATTCGAATTTCGGGGAAGGACACGAAATTTTGATTTGCCCCTAGTCATGCGAACAAGGGGGTACAAACGAAAATATGAAATATACGAACAGTACAAACGACGTACAAACGTTAGAAAGAAGAAAAATGCTAAAATTCAAATTTCGGGGGGATGACACAACATTTTTTATTTACCCCTATCCGGGCAACCAAGAGTAAGCAAACAAAAATATGAATTGTACAAACAGTACAAACGTTAGCAACAAGAGAAATTGCGAAATTCAACTTTCGGGGGAATGAGAGAAAATTTTGATTTGCCTCTGGCCCACAGTAGGGAAAAAATTTATTTTTTGGTTCAAAATACGATTCCGGCTAAACCTGTGGAGCGATTTGGATGTTTTTTCACGGTGCTGGTCAATAATAGAAAAATTGTTGTAATCGCCGACGTTTCATAGATTCACATTATATAAATATATTCCATCATGATACACGAAACAAACAAATAAATTTATAAGCAAATTATTTGTTGAAAAACGTGTTTTTTATCATTTTCAATAATTTAACGTTTTTTAAAAGTAATATTGCAAGAAATTTAAATGGAAACAATATTTTAAGGAAATAATTTTCTCCTACTACTATTCTTGTTAATATTAGAAACAAATTTAAATAAACAAATGCATTATTCAGGAATTTGTCGTCAGGAGAATTCGTTTTTTTTCTGTGTCAATTTTTTAAAATATGTAACTTCATGATGATTTCGAAAATTCATAATTTGTTGATGAATTTTATGATTTTATCAAACAAATTTAATAAACAAATGCATTATTCGAGCTCTTATCGACGGAAATTTTTTTTTTTTCAATGCCAGCCCTTTTAATTGGAAACTTCATGATAATTTTAGCAACATCCATTACTATTTGATGAATATAATATAATTTGTTTATAAATTCTGTTTTGTTTATTATATCATGATTTTCATTTTTTTCTTCATATTTATTTATTTATAAAAAATCGAAAAACTAAATAAAAAATTAGGCTTGACAACTTTTTTGAAAATTTTATCAGCTTTAAAAAAAACATCCAAATCGGTCTATAGGTTAAGTCGGAATCGTATTTTGAACCAAAAAAATGATTTTTCCCCACTGTGTAGTCTGGAAATCAAGAGAGTACAAACGAAGATATAATATGTACAAACAGTACAAACGAAGTATAAATGTTAGCAAAAAGAAAAATTTAAAAGTTTAAATTTCGGGGGGATGGCACGAAATTTTTATTTGCCCTGGTCGGGCAACCACGAGGGTCCAAACGCAGTTATAAAATGTACAAGCAGTACAAATGACGTACAAACACTAGCAAAAAGAAAAATGGAAAAATTTAAATTTCGGGGGAATGGCAGGAAATTTTTATTTTCCTCTAGCCGCGCAACGAAGGGGGTACAAACAAAAATATTAAATGTACAAACAGTACATTTCGGCCCTAATTTCGTAACCCGGGGAGTAGATGATGAGAATGGAATTATGAGTAAGGCAGAGATGGATGATATAAATGACGGGAAGGTAGAGCAACACTATAATGAATTTAAAAAGTACAAAGGCAGCAGGGCTGGATGGGGTAGAGGACAAACCGCGACTGTTTAGTGCACAATAGGCTAGGGTGATGTTGAAGGTGGTAGTAAAGAAAGTATGGAAGAGGGAGCGATTTTTAGGAGGGTGAAGAGAGGGGTTAATAGTGCCACTTTATCAGAGAGGAAATAGGGATAGACAGGGAAATTATAGATGGACAACGCTACTTAATACGGCGTTCAAAGTATACGCGATGGGGTTGGAGGAAAGGCTGTGGAAGGATGTCGAGGGAAAAGGGATATTTCCGGAAACGCAGGCTGGCTTTAGGGCGGGTAGGAGCACTATCGACAATATCTACTATCTGCAGCACCTGATGGAGAGAGAATTAGCGAGTGGAACTCCTTAGTGTACGCAAAAAAGTGTGCTTGGTTCAAAGTGTATGTTCTTTATTTATCTGCAAGGCGCGTTCCCTTTGTTGGAGAAGCGGAGGGAATTTCATAGTGTTTCGGGATGGATAGGGAGTTGAATCAAAGGTACCAGCTTAGCACAATGCTTTTTGCGATTTTAATCGCAGATCAGGAATGTGTAATTCTGTAAACTTCGTAGACTTCAGTTATGTTTGCTATCGCATAAGGAAATTCGGTAATCGGTGGCGCACCACAGAATATTATAAATAATATTTCTTTACAAATGTGTTTGCAGATTAAAAGCAAAAGAATCCAAAATTATTTTGACAGAATTTAAAACAATAATATTCTCAAATATTTGAAATATTGTTTATCATAGCCTAACCTGTGAGTTTTATATCACGCATGTATTAAAAAAATGTTCACAGACTATAGGAGCCCTCATGTAAATAAATAAAAGTGCATATTTCGCAGTTGAAAATCACGACTATAGACTTTCTCTCTTTTTTGTTTGCTCTACCCACCTGTTTCTAATTTATATATTGCATAGCAATGATTAATATGCAGTTCCGCACCGACATTTGTATCTTATACGCCTTCGAGTTTTTAAACGATTGAATTATCATGTCCGCACCCAGCTGATGTGTCATATGTTAATATTTTTTTTTGGGCCTCGGAACTTTAAACGGAGGCGTCTACTTTGAAGCCATATTCGGACAGCTTTATAACACTCGCGAACTTAGAGTAGGCGAACAATGGAGCCGAATATAAATAGTATAGACACACAACCTTATTTCCTTACTATTTCCACTTGTTTTTCTCTCTTTCAGATAAAGATACTCACTTAACGGGTTTGAAAGGCAAAACATAAATTTTTACGAATCCTTAAAAAGTTAGGTAAATTTGGTTTGTTAAACATATTTCCAGGCAAAATGAAAACCTTTGGTGTAGACACACAATTTGATTTATTTTAAATTAAAAATTTTGAGGATATTGAAAAAATATCGATGAGCAACTAATTTTAGTAAATATGTGGAGTAAGCGAATAAAACATAATGAATCCATTTTTCAAAAAAATTAGGAAATGCATGGTTTTGGTATTTTCAAGACTCGGGGAATATAATTATTGGCCCTTGGCACACGAAAAAATTTTCGTTTGATTAAAGTTGCGCTTTAAAATCATTGTAAGTGGCGCTATTTAGACAGCCTGGTTTGAAATGCCGGCGCTCGAAGCGATAGCGCGATGGTGGGGCATGCAATCGAGCTAATATGAGGAGAAACGGCACTATTGAGAGCGACATTATTCAGAGAGTGGACTGTATAAAAACTGCATTAATCCAAGATAATAAATTCTATAATTAAGTAATATTGGATAACCAGTTAGATGGTTTCCTCTACATCAATATGTGGAATTCCTGAAAATAAAACCAAGAATCCCCTTTTAATCCAATTTTCCCCTTTGGACAAAAATAGAAAAAAAGAAATAAAAATGAGAAGGCAACCAACCAAATCATAACAAAAAAACTGTTGGCTTTCGCGCTTCGCACTCGATAATAATCTGTCTCGGGCTTCGCGTTCGATGATGCATTCACCTCGAGCTACGCGCTCGGTGTTTGTATTTACGCCACATTTGTGCGAAAGCCTTTTAAATTAAAAGTTAAAACATCGACAACTGTTATTTGGTGATTGTGAATTCTCTTTTTTTAAAGTTCCTTCGGCTTTAACGAACACTTTTTCATCACGTATCTTGTGCTTCTCACTTGATTACATCGAAAATGTGAACTTATCTACATTATTTTCAACTCTATTATATCAAATGTATGGGACATTCCACACCATTTTTACCACTAAAATTTTTTTTCATGTAAAATATCTTGTTTCTTATTTAACGCTCAAAAATAGTTGATACTTATGTTTTTACTTTAATACCACACGCAAAGTTTTTGAGAAATTTGTTTCTTAAATTTTAAGTTCATAGAAAAGTACCTTTTTTCAATTGTTTATACTGCATTTTTTAACAAATATATGAAAATCAATACGGAAGATAAAATGTGGGCCTTTTCCTCAACTTTCTAATAAAGGGTACTAAAATAGACTTTAATTATTAATTTAATAATATAAATCAAATATTTATAAACAAATAGATTTTTTCAATTTAGACCTGTTTAAAAAAAATATATTTTAAGGAGTGGACTAAACGTTTTTCTTTATTTGGTAAAAATTTGGGAGTAGGTAGTCAAATAATTTCAAAGCAATGCATCTTTGAATAACGGCTCCCGCGCGCGAGGTGTACCACAACGCGACAAGATGTATTGTTATTTAAAAATGCATTGCCTCGAAAGTATTTAACTACCCACTCCCAAGTTTTTACCAGATCAAGAAAAACGTTTAGTCCACTCTGTAAAATAAAAAAATTTTAAAAACACGTCTAAATTGAAAAAATCTATTTGTTTAAAAATATTTAATTTATATTATTAAATAAATAATTCAATGAATTCAAGTATACTTTATTCTAAAGTTGAGGAAATGGCCTATATTTCATCTTCCGTATGAATTTTCATATGTTTGTTTAATAATACAGTATAAGCAATTGAACAGAGATACTTATCTATGAACATAAAGTTTTTAAAAAAATCTCGAACACTTTGCGTATCTTATTGAAATAAAAAAATCCGTATCAAATATTTTTGAGTGTTAAACAAGAAAAAAATATTTTACGTGAAAAAAATTTTTGTGGTAAATATTGTGTGGAATGCCCCTTATATTATATTTATTTCTGTACCTCGGTCTGGGGCTACTTATTCATATATTGCAAAATAAAGTACAAATCTTATTTTCAATTATTACTTTATATTTGTTTCTTATTTTGCATTAAATTTAATTCTTAGTCATTCTGGAAAATGTATATCATTTAAATAGAGTTATATTATTACCATTCATAATATGCATTAGTACTGGAACAAAAGTATATTAATTGTCTTATTTTTATCATTCAAAAAAATTCGTATACTTTTAATATAACAATTATGATTAAAGATTTCACTGCAACTTGTGTCGTTTTTCATAAATTAAATTTTTTTTGTATTTAAAAGTTTTGTTTTTTTCTCTTTTAATATATTTTTATAAACAGAGTTTACAACAAACCTGTAGATATTTGTTGGTTAAGGAACTTTTGTCTTTTAATTTAGTTCGTCTTTTGTTTCGTTTTTCAAAAAATTTCGCTATTTTTTGGAAGAGCAAATATCGTATTTTTAATTTTTTCATAGCTTGTGTTATTCGTCGAAAATTTTCATCTATTTAGTTTCAACGTTGTTTTTTACGATTAAAAACAAAAATTACGCGTTTCATCAAAAAGTGATTAATGACAAAGGGGGAGGGTTGGTAAGGCCGGTTTTTGGCCTAATTTATTTGTGGACTAAAAAATCTGAAAAAATCATGGTAGTATCTTATAAGTATCCCGAGTCGATTGCACGCTAAACGGACTACCCTCCACCCCCCAGCCACCCCCGACAAATATAGGAAACACCACTACCCACCAACTGTATTTTCGAGAGATTTGACACTCTTAAACATGTATTCTGAGGTTAGCTCGGGTTTACTATGGTTTTCGGGGTCGCCGAATACAAATCTGGCGTCCTTTGACTTTTATCGCGTCAGGTTCAAGGTCATTGGAAGGTCAAATCGAGAGAAAACGGTAAAAAAAAATACGTTATAGGTTTTTGGAGTTGCTAATTACGAATCTGGCATCCGTTGAACTCTATCGCTTCAGGTCCAAGGTCATTTGAAGGTAATTTTAAGGTCAAATCGAGAAAAAACGGTAAAAAAATTTTTCTAAAAATATGTTATAGGTTTTTGGGGTCGCTGATTACGAACCTGGTGCCCGCTGACCTTTATCGCGTCAGGTTAAACGGAGTTCAACGGATGCCAGATTCGTAATTAGCGACTCCAAAAACCTATAACGTATTTTTTTGGATTTTTTTACCGTTTTCTCTCGATTTGACCTTCCAATGACCTTGAACCTGACGCGATAAAAGTCAAAGGACGCCAGATTTGTATTCGGCGACCCCGAAAACCATAGTAAACCCGAGCTAACCTCAGAATACATGTTTAAGAGTGTCAAATCTCTCGAAAATACAGTTGGTGGGTAGTGGTGTTTCCTATATTTGTAGGGTGGCTGGGGGGTGGAGGGTAGTACGTTTAGCGTGCAATCGACTCGGGATACTTATAAGATACTACCATGATTTTTTCAGATTTTTTGGTCCAAAAATACATTAGGCCAAAAACCGGCCTTACCGACCCTCCCCCTTTGCCGTTCTTTTCAGGGCTCGCAATTTTAGTTAATTCATTTTTTTTCGTATCTTGCATAGCTTGCCCGCAAAATAGAACTTTTGATTATCCATTATTTTTTGTACGATAAAAATTTGAATTTTCAACTTTTCAACAAAATTCAAAAAGTTGTTATGATGTTCCTGTAGGGCTTTCAAAAATCAATGTTTTGCTTCTGTTGACATTTTGCATATCTTGCGTCGTTTGGCTTCAAAGGTTCATTTTAGTTTGGTTTTTTAGATTTTGAAAATTTTATATCTTTGATCATTTTCTTTTTATCGGAAAAAGTCATAAGGATAAATTGTTGGACTTTCCGAGGACTATGAATAGTCGTACATAGAGTTTTGAAATATAAAAAAATGATCTACGTGGAGATTTGATTAACACCGACAAAGTGAAATTTTACATAAAACCACTAACTTCTCATTAGGATGAGAATGTAAAAATAAAAATAAAAACTATACAATAGCAGACAAAAACAGCACCAAAACCAGGATGCTCTCTTCCTGACACCTGAAAATATAAAAGAAAATAAAGATTGATGAAAACTCAGTGCTAAAAATAATGAATCATGCTAGAGTAAGTTGTTTAACCTGTCAAAATCAGTCTTTAAATTAATAAATATTTTTGTTTTTTAATGTAAAGCATTTTCATAAATTCTCTCTTTCCCTCATTACTTTTACTAATGCAAAATTTCAACATTATTCTAATCAAAATCATGGTCAACAAAAATCAATTCTTTTGTATGTCTGGCAAGAACTCTCTTATAACAGCGACTCAAACGAACATCACTGCTGTGTTCGTCTCTGTCCCAATTAAGGGACCGTTCATAAACTGCGTTACCACTTTAGGGCCTCGACCGTGTATGTGTAGATAGTAGTAGTGTATGAGCAAAATAAATCACAAAAATATAAAGTTCGAATTGCTTTCAAAATGTATCTCAAAATTAAATTTTATTCATATTAAACTACATATTGTAATGACTTTTTCTTTTTTGAAATAATTAGTAATAGTTACTCTTATTTTTTCATATATTCTTTTTTGTTTATTTGCAAACAGCATCAAGTTTTTAATTATTTTTGCTTTTTCTTAATGCAATTCAATGAAAAAGACAGATCTACTTTTTGTGACGCCATCTATTGGGTTAGTTTAACCGACAATTCCCCTCCGGATTGTAAGAAAACAGAAAAGTGGGGGCAATGCATGGGGCTGATCAAAACGAACAAGTCCATTCCGGCCGGCGAGAATCACTTTCCAATTTTCATTTTTCTTGATTCACTATCGAACTACATGATTACGTAGGCATATATTGTCAACTGAACTTGCCAGAAGCGCAGACTAACGCAGAATAAACATAAAATCCACGTTCAGCAAATGGCTACGTTACATTAGCAG
>NC_046663.1:107981192-107982779 GCF_010883055.1 Belonocnema kinseyi | reverse complement strand
GGGGTATAGGGGGGTCAAAAATGGACCAAAATTGGTAACGTAGTTTATGAACGGTCCCTAAGTCATCCCACAAATCTTGCAAGTGATCTTTTAGATAACACCAACCTTTTCAAAATTATCCAAAGGATCCATGCAAAAAGTTATTATTCAATTAATTTTTAATGGTATACGGAAAATAGTATCATTCTCAAACTTTTTCAACATAAATTCAATTGTTTTCGAAATTTGGCCAAAAAATGGAAGAACAAAATTTTTGAAGGACCTATACTCCCTCAGTTTCCCCTGATTATCTACAGGCAAATTATTACTTTGTCTGCTTTTGATTTGTTGAATTCTAATTTTAATATTTTTCTCAATTAACTTTTGTTGGTAATAAATTAGAAAAAGGATATTCTTCACAGTATTTAAGTTCCCTTTGTGAAATAAAACATTAGACATAACCAGAGCTCTGTCATCTAAATTTTTAATTACTGCAACTTTGTGTTCAAACCAATTAGCAGAAAATAAAATTAAAATTTTACCTAAATATATATTTTTCCTGTGCCAATTGGTAATAATATTACTATTCTAACCTTTAGTTACTTCTGTGTCAAAAAAACTGATTTTATTTTAACAGAAAAAAAGGTATCATCAACATACCGAAAGTTAAAAGCCAAAATAAAATCTAACTTCTCGAAATCAAAAACCTGCATATCCCCCATAACAATTTCCGGTAAAAACGGAGAAGTGATTGAACCAATGGGAGTACTACACCTTCGTCTATAAAAAGAGCTATTAAATTGAAAATAAGTTAAGGTTATAATAAAAAAAAACCGCTCGATAAGTTCTTTTTGACATAATCGAGTACGTGTTTTAGTATTATTCCATCTATTTAAAATTCCCTGTTCAACAAAATCAAGAGGTATACTCGCAGACATTGCAATAACATCCAAAGAAATCATTACAAAGTGATCCGGTGATCCACAATGCATTTTTCAAATATGGTACAGCATTTCTCTAATTATTGAGGAATCATCGCGAATGGATTCATCAAGTTTTGTTCGATTACTTCTCATATAATCTGTGTATTGCAATAATGATATGAATTGATTTTCTATATTACAAGTCTACATAAATTAAAAATAAGTTTATTCTTCAATGCGGTACATGTTTTGGAAAAAAATATTGACAACATAAATGAAAGAAAAGAATAAATGTTTCAAAAAACACGTCGGAATATAAAAAATATTTATACAATTTGTATTCGAACTACATGAACTGGAATACAGGGTGCATGTTCGGTGGAAAAGCGCTTGTATTTAAATGATAAAAAATGACAGAATGATCAAAAATTCAATAATTCTTGAACCAATGATAAAATCTTACAAATGAAAAATCGACGTAAATACATACAGAGCGGATACGCTGGGACTTACCAAGAAGTATGCAATCTGCCTTAACGCTAGTGCCATTCTTATGGGCTTGTATATAGGGTTGCATACTTTATGGTAAACTCCAGCGTGTCCAACCTGTATAATCCCTAGGTATTATATATAATTCCTGGCCACTTCAGGCAAATTATATAATCGAATATTTATTATATACTTT
>NC_046663.1:107947947-107981092 GCF_010883055.1 Belonocnema kinseyi | reverse complement strand
GCCTGATGGTCAGCAGCTTTGACTTGTTAAGTGTGTGATAACGGGTCCGGAGTTCGCGCGCGAACTTTCGAACCTTGGCGGTAAAATTCCTGTCAGATGTGAGGTGGTCAATCACACATTGAATGCGGGACGCGTACTGTCTTGCCCAGCCTATCTTAATGGCAAGTTGATGCATTCACCGGAAAAATGTCAACGAAGCTCGTCATCCATTTCAGCCAGATCTTTAGGCTTGAGAGAAACTTTGGTGTTGATGTTTCTCCGGTCGTAAAGCATCGCTCTTTATCTATTGGATGCCTGCCCGCGGTTGGTCTTAGTGTCGCCTCTCTTTCTTTGTTGCCGGCTTGTTCTAGCTGTGGTAGAGTAGGCTTTCCGCTTACATAGCCCATTTTACGGAGTAGTTCAGCATGGTTTCACAGACATTGCTGCGAAAAGTGCGATAGCTCCGGTTGTTTCTCGCACCACAGAGCATGCAGCCGTGCCATGTAACCCCGTTCACGGGCCACACTCGCATCGTAGCAGTCTAGCAAGTCGTGATTCAATTGCTCCGTCCACCCAAAGGTCACGAGATCCCGCCGATCCATCGCATTGAATCCATTTTCATTCCCTCCCCCAGCTCTAGATTGGTCGGCATTGTTGGCCGACCCATTGTCGGGAGCCCTGCGCGTTCTATTGTTTTGAACCGCACTTACTACAACTATGTTTGGTGTTGTCATTGTTGTTCCCACGAGAAGCTAGTAAAAGGGGTTCGTCCATCCTTGTAGAGCCCCACATGCAAGGATAAGGCTGCTTACTCTGAGAGGTCGCCCGGTATCCCAGAGTCGCCGTTCTAGACACCTCACCCAGGTGCCATTCAGCTTTCGGCACGGTTTTCACACCTCCGCTTGGGGGTTCATTCCTTCGGGACCATCCCTGGACAATTGTCCGCGACTGCCTATTTATTTTTGTAACCATATTCAGCAGAAACCCTTGGTACAGGGACCCTCTATCCGCAACCCGAAGAAGCGTTCGGTGGCTTTGTCATAGGCCCTTCGGTTTGATTCTAGAGAAATCAAAACCGAATCGAAAATATATATATATATATAATCCCTACTGTCTCAATCTGAATAAGTGATATTTCACTTATTAAAATAGCTAGAAATGGGTCACTGACAATCAGTGAAAGCTTACTTATTGATTTAGTGAAGTAAACAATTTTTATGATAGGCAACACTGCAACATGTCAATTTAGCAATCATAATAAAATAATATTTTAGTACATTCAATCAAGGAATCGTAGTGAAAACTTAGATCCCATAAATATGAACAAATAGTAAAAAAGGTGAAAAGTTCCGATGCTTTTAAATGACAAACAACCTCACATATTACTTTAGTTTCAAGATTGGACTGTCATGTACAAACCCATTAAGTAACCCAGGTGCGAATTCAGGTCGGCACCCAGAGCAAGTGCGTTCGCCCAAAGTCGGACTGACTTTGGCCCGCCGTAGATCGGCAGCCAAAGTCGGGCCATCTTTTATATTTATAAAATACTTTTGTCAGCCCAACCTAAACAGCCAATGTTGACAGATAACGTGGGGCCGACTGTTGGCCCAACTTTGGCCCGAACATGGACCAACCATTAGGGCAACTATGGGAAATCTTTCGTTAACGAGTAAATCCGACTACTGGCCCAACTCTGGGCCAAAGTCGACCCAGAGATCGGCATGAAGGGATTTAGAAAGTTCTGAAGAAGTTAGGCCGACTATTGGCCCAACAATGGCCCAAACATGGACCAACCATCCGGGAAACTCTGTGACAACTTTTATTAACGAATAACGCCGACTACGGGTCCATCTCAGGGCCAAAGTCGGCCCAGAGATCGGAATAAAGGGATTTAAACATTATTTTTAATGAAAAGAGAAAAAAATTATAAATGAATTTCCAAATATTTTAAGTAATTTTAAAGAAGTTTAAAATAGTCAAGAAGAATTAAAAAAGCAAAAGAATTTTCAAGAAATTTAGAGGCTTTAAAATACTTTTGATGAGTCCAAAAGATCTGTAGTTATTTTAAGGGATTTTGTGCCATTTAAATGGATTTAATATGGATTAAAAAGTGAGTAAAGGAATTTAAAATCTTAGAAAGCATTTTAAATGATTTAAAAAAAATCAAAAGAGTTTAAGGTTTTTTATGTAATTTAAAAATATTTTAAAGTATTTAAACAGAATTTCAGGAATTTCAAGGAACTTAACCGGAGTTATTTGATTTAAAAAAATTTTTAATTTATTAACGAATTTTAAATGATTTCAAAATATTTAAACGAGTTTAAGATATTTTTAATGAATTTAAAAGATTTTAAGTAATTTCGAAGAATTTTTGAGGAATTTTGGTAGAATTTAAATGACTTTTAATATTTTAAAGTAATATTATGCGCCTAGCAATATTTTTTATAGAATGGATCACAGAAATTTGCAAACGGCCATGCACTGCTGTCGGTTATAGTTCAGATTTTTTTGTAATACTTCTAACTAGGTTATCCGAGAGGCTTTAGGTGTTAAGAATGGAGAATGCGAAACTTATAGGGTTTGAACCCCAAGGCGAATAAAAATTTGCATAGCGTGCGAATATAAACAGTGTAGTGACTGTATTATATTTATTAAGCTACCCATCTTATTCTCTACTATAAGATTAGTTCTATAAAATTTAATGGATATTTTTTTCCGTATAATTGCCATAGTTGGCCCGATTTCGGTAATGGATATTGTACCCATGGTCGAGCCAAAGTTATAATTTCGCCGTTGGGCCGAGTTCTAGTAGTAATGGTTGGGCCAACCATTGTAGCCAATAGTCGGCAAACAGAGTTGGGCCATAGTTATCATTTCGGTATGTTGGCCAATGCCTGGTTGGCAAAGTTAGCCCAACTCCGAGAAAGTTGGCCCGACTATGGCCCAATGGAAAATTCGCACCTGAGAAGTACTTGTTATACGAGTAAGAGTACATTTGTCCCGCAGTTAATTCAGCAGACTTACAGCCCGAAAATTAAAAAATTTATTTCATTAAAGAATTCTTATTGCTACTTAAGTAAAAGAGTAACAACGCCGCTTAACTTAAAAATTTAGAGGCATTATGTATAATATCCGACACGAGATAGGCTAAGTATATAATCTTTATTTTGAATATAATGATGCAGGTAAAGAAGATTATGAGAAATTGACGAACAGTTATAGAATTCAACACACGTTTACTCGCTGTTTATTAAAACATGGCATTTTGGAATTTTGATGTAGCAAACTACAATCTTAAAAAGGGTATTTTTATTTTTAAAATATTGAATAGTATAATCAATTTTTAATTTACAATTTTCATTACATTTTGAGTTCTTAAGAAAATTAAAATCTAATACAATTTTTAAGAGATTCATGGCCATTTTTTAAAGGTTTTGAGATTGATAAAAGGGCATGAAATCAGTACAAGAATAGTATGTCCACATTTATACCTGTAAAAATTTGACTTTCGATTTTTGGTGGTCGATACCCCCTTCTGCCTTTCCAAATTTGCTTGTTACAGTGAAAATAAATTTTATATTTTCATTAAATAGGTCAACATTAACTAGTGCCCCGAGCTTTTGAAATTATGATGGGGTTTCGAATGAAAAAGCTTGGTTTTCGGAAAAATGGAAAAAATAAGTACATTTTATTAACTTTTGGTAAATTAGAGTTTAACCGCCTCTTAATGAATGTTTAAGGAATTTCAAGGAATTCATACTCAACTTTTAATTTTGACGCCCCAACCCCCTTGTATTTTGTCCGGAAATGCTCTTCAAAATTCAAAATATCAGTTTTATGTGAATCATGTTGATTAATTTCTAAAACAATATTTCCAACTTAAATTAACATATCGCACGACTTACATGATGAAAAAATTATGTTAACGGATAAAAATTGTTTGAACAATTGACAAATGTCCTAAAAAAATAATTTTATAGTTCTTTAATTGTGCCCTTAACTTGAAAAAAACTGGGGAAACATTTTTTAAACGAAAAAAATTGTTCAAATAATTGATTTCAAAATGTGTTAAGTTCGAAATATTATCATTGAAAAATAATTAAGCGTATTATTTATCCCGATAAATTATGACTTTTTAATTTTTAACAAGTGAGAAAAAAATTGTTTATACAAACAGTAATTGTTTAAAAAATAATAATCAGTGAAAAAATAATTGTAAATTTGAGACTTCTTATGCCTTGTCGCAATAGTTTCCGGTTGGTAAAAAAAAAACAATTTATTGTGGTAAAAGAAAATTCATAAACAAAAGTAATTTTTTGGGGATTTGCAACGCTGAGCTAATTAAAATCTATATATTTGATATAAAATGTGCATTGTCCAATGTGTCCTACGTATGATGCTTATTTCAGAAAAGAAAAAAATTGAATTTTACTATTTTTAATAAAATAACACAGTTGCTCAAAAGGCTACCCCAAGATGTTACAGGTGAAGAGTTTTTTCGTTCTCCTGAATAATTTTCTGAATAAGGGTTAGTCCCTTATGGTTCCCGATGACTAGACCCCTTTTGGTTTTTTTATTCCTAGACATACTATTTTCAGATAAGTTTTCTAGTTTCAAATAACCCACGAATTCATAAGTTTAAACTTTATTTAAACATTTTAAACAAATTCGACGATCGTCGAGATAAATTCATAATACGAAGCCCAAAATGATTGTTTTAAAGAAGCTTTTATTATATTATTCTTATTATTATTTGTTACTAAATTCACTGCAATAATTAATCGGTATGTCGCTAGTTTATATATACTTGTCAGCTTACAAGTTGCAGTAAAATTACACACAAAATACTAGGTGTAATCTACTTTAAAATGTATCTAAATGTTTTCTACATCGTGTGTATAACACGTTATAAAGTATTACAGAAAGAAGCATATATGAATTTATCGCTGACTTATAATTGGAAAAATTGTTATAACTAATTATTTTATAAGAACGTTCAATCATAGTCATAAATGCTTCACGCTGACTTACGACAAATAAAATACAAATTCTGAGCTTATTTTGAGGTTGGGCGTAGTAATCTACTTAGCTTCGTCTCTATTAGGCAAATAAGCTGGGATACACTCGGATAAATTCTGAAAGATTCTGAAAGAAAATGGTGGTACAGTTTTGGATAGAATTTCGGTACGGAGAATCGCCGAAGAAGATGTTGGATACACATCTTACGTCATCAAAGTTCGACAAATACTCTCAGAAGTTTGCGAATGAAGAGAGTTGCACGTTGCAAATTATCGCTTTCTTCTCTGAAGAATGAGCCAGCCGATTGCCTAAAGTCTTTTGGAATTTTGGCCCTCCAACAGCCCTGACCTGAACCCGTTGTACTATTATGTTTGAAGCGTTGACGAGGGAGTCAGTAAACAGGTATATCTCGCACTTAGGAATTTTCATTTCATCGTCAGCTAATTTCACTTTGTTGAATGCTTAACGGAAAACAATGTACCAAATTCATGGGTCAAAACTTTATTTTTGTATTATTTTCGTAATGAATAGTAATTATAGTACGATCATTTGATTATTTTGTTAAAGAGTTCTTAACAAATAAATACTATTTTTCAAATACAGTTATACATACAAAATTAGTTTTTACGAAGAAATAGGCAAATATCGGGCAAAAATAGACCGAATCTCATGGATTTGATCAATTGTTTTATCCTCAGCAAACAACGAAGTAAAGTTAGCTGGTTAATGAAGTGAAAATACCTAATACAAAAAAAGAAATCAAATGCGCATCTTCTCGATTCAGGTCCAGAATAGAAAAAGTTATTGAGGCTGGAGGTGGTTACGTCGAGTGATATTTTTCTTAATACAATGGTAAATACAACTATCATACCATTTTAAGCTTACCTTATTCTTAAAGAAATATCGTTAAAGTGCAAAGTAATTTTTCCCCGGTTTAGCTGCCATACCGTGTAAATGAAAATTAACTATCGGAAATGAATATTTTAATTATTTTTGGAATCGCAACACACTCGAACTGTATTATTCACTTGCTTTTCATGGTAGTGACGATAAGGCCGTTCCAAGGCATTGGAACAAGGCCCTGACTTCAAAATTCAATTGCCTCATTTTACACAATAAATATTAAAATTGCATTATTGTCAGATACTTAGTGGTTTTTCAAAATTAATTTTGTATTCAAAGTGAAAATTAGCTAATTTGAATACTTTGCATGAAAAAAAGATTTTTTTTATTCAAAGTCGAGCATTCAAAAAAATCAATTTGCACCAGAAGTATTGAAACTAGCCGAAATTCCTGAGAGACGATTTACTTCTTCACCGATCAACATAATATGGACCGGATGGAAACAGGTTTTTTCAAAACTTTAGCCATCAAAAGAATCTGAGCAAAATGTATTTTTAATTATATATTAATTAATATAATTTTATTTAAAACTTTTACTCGGGTGAACCCGGTTATACATCATAGCCACGGACTAAGTTAAGTTACTGATAAGATTAGGATGTTATAAGTCAATCCAATACGATGCTTGAAATCTCGTTTTGCGTTTTATAAAATTTTTATTGTTCATAATAAGTAAGTACAAAATATGACTTTGTACATAATTTCTTTCTTATCAGGTATCTATTTCCTAAAGGGGAAGTACGACCCTGTCTTATTTCATTTATAATGCTGTTACATTAATAGTAGTACTGTGTGCATGTTAAATTAGCGATAATTGTTAAAGCAAAAATTGAGCGAAAAAGACCTATGAGTAAAGAACCTTAGACCTAAATCTTAAATCTAAATCTGTACAAACAAAACAGCGGTAGTAAATTTCTCAATGGATACAAAGCCCAAAACTCAAAGGGTCCCAGGATAAGGGCCCCCGAAGTCACTATAATGGGGGTATCGGCTCTGCAAGTTCACTCGGTCATTTTCCTTACTCGGAAAAGTAACATATAAAAAATTCAGCCAAATTAACGGAAACAACTTAACCCATAGGCGTATTACGAGGTCGAGGCGTATTACGAGCTTGCTTCCTGATGGTTAAGAAAGTTTTTTACAATTCGACAGGTGTTTAATAAAGTTTCCTTCTGAGCTGCTGCCAATATTCTACTGATTCGTAAATGTTTATTTATTTATTATTATTCATATAATTTTAGAAACTAGAGCATTTTTTCAAAAGTCTGAGAAGACCTTGAAGAGTTTTTCTTAAGTTAGGTTCATCATCTGCAATAACATTACAAGCCATGTGTGGCCCATTTAAGGTTACCTGAGATGGATGTAGATTGAGAATGAATAGACCAAAACGATTAGGTGTGTATTTTTTTAATTTAGAAAAATTAACACATAGCAATTATAAAAAGTGACCTGATTAAAAAGAGGACTCGCTGAGAAAGTAATGCTATGATGCTCATAATTTTGTAATCATCCACTAAGAGAATTTTTCTGTTGTTTGAAAATAATAAAACAACCATTATCCTTTTGCGGCAAAATTCGTCTAATTTGGCAGCCAAATAATTCTGCTTGTGTAAAAAATATATTCACGTGATTCAAAACAAAACGACAAGAGGACAATGCTTTTAGTTTGAGACAACTTTTTCTTTAAGTATTCATAACCGGGTTTTTAACATACGTGCGGTAATGAATTTCGCGTGTCAAAATGCATTTGTCAGTTTTAATATAGAATTCTTAAAAAAGCATTCAATATTATAAGTTTAATTCTATAATATCTTGTATCAAACTATATGCTTAATATTCCTTTATTCATAGTTAAATTTAAAATATAACTATTTATTTGTAAATGATATGTATATATGAATGAAGAAAAAAAAACGAAAATCGTAGAAAAGACGTTAAACGTTTCATAATAATATTTACTTGAATTTAAAAATAGGCACAATTTATAATTTTTTTTCTTTAAAGGTCAGAAATATGACACAATACGTTTTTTGTGATATTGCTAAAAAGAATGAACGAATTAATTTTCTCGTTGTAAAGATTGAAGTTGGCAAACAGTACGGTATTGAAATTTCGGGTGTTTGTATATAAAATGAAGGCAAATGAAGCAGAAATTAAAAAAAGAAAGAAATTTACTGTTTTGTTCAAGATAATAAAAAGTATTTACAATTACAAAAAAATAGAATGAATTTGAATGTAGTTATTATATTATGAAACTTTCTATTTTTCGTCAATAATTTGACAATAACCCATAAACAATATCTTAGGATTTGAAATATTTTGTTCCTTATTTGACGAAAAATTCGGTATCGAAGAATCAACCCAGACGGAAATGTTATGTATAGTGTATACATAGTGTGAAATATCGTTTATAATATTCATTTGTTTGATAAATTTGTTATATAAAACAAATGAATATTATATATAAAACTTAATACTATATATAAACTATATATAATTTTTCCGCCTAGTAGGAATTTATCAAACTTTAACTACAAACCAAAATGCAGGGAAAAATGAATTTGTTTAAATTTTTTTAAATGATTCGTAGTAGCAAAAACAGATGCTATGAAAATAGCAAGTAGCTACCTGAAATATTTTATCGCAAATGATTGAATCGTGAAATGAGTCAGCCTTCGTAGATCAGTGACACGCAGTGAGATGATTCTCAATGTCTGTTCCGTCCTGTAAAAGGTCCGAAAGTTGTAATCATGTCAAGGAAAAGGTGTTTGCTAAACGTCTTTAGTGAATATTGCCTGTAGGCCATGCCCGATTTGGTATTACGTTCAGATTCAGCACAATACGTGCAAATCTACCTTAATTCATATCAAGGATATTGACTTATTCAAAGATTGGGGCAGAGAGAGAGAGAGAGAGAGAGACAGAGAGAGAAAGAGAAAGTGTGTGAGCTTAGAAATTTGATGGGCATGGTGGGGAGGCTAGAGATTATATCGCGATTGAATCTATCACGACGTTTTCATTTGCCTAAGAACATGCGATAAAATATAGAAAGATCCGTTGTAGACTATCCCTTTTTTACATTCGCTTGTTTCCTATTGATATATCAGTGAATTCGAAGTATGAAAAAAAAATCAATTTTTACACTTTAATTATTAGAGATATTTATGATCAACCAGCTTCTACATAAAATCCTAATTTCAAAAAGGCGAAGTAAATTCAAAGTTTAAACTCAAAGCAAACTTAAGTTAAAGTAATTTGAATAATTTCTTTGTGAAATTACTTATCATTTTTTGACTGATTCAGTTATTAAAATTTGACTGAGAATTAGTAACCTTTGACTGAAAATTAGTTATACTGTATGAATCAGTGGCTTAGTTTTGAATTTTAAATTACAGTCATTATTAACTGATTGAGATTTAGTATTATATTTTAATTTTGACATTTATTTCTATCCATTTATAATTTGAAATGGGGAAGTATTGGGGGGCTTGTAAATGTTTAACTGGAAAAGCTACCATTTTTTTACTCCAGTTCAAATTTTTACTTCGAAATCTCTACACATTCTAAACTATTGCAATTCTGGATATTTTCAATATAGGTTCTTCCAAATTATTCACATTTTAAATTATTGATTTTAAAGTAAAGGCAATCCTCATCTTCATTGTAAATCTAAACATTTGATATAGCACAGGAAAAAGTTGTCTCTCTTGCAGAACTTTTTATTTAAATTATGAAAACTGATTCGATGTAAAGGCACCATGGAACAAAAGAATTAAGAGCATGTGATACTTAGAACATTATCAATTTTACCAGTTTTAGGTTCCCCCGGCTTTCTCCCTAAAACAATAAATATGTTGTCTTCAAAATTTGCGACATGATAGCGAACATGCTAATCAACCTACCCTATGCTTATGATTATTATTGTATTTACGTCTATTAAAGTAGTTAATTATCCAGGTTTACAAAAAGTATGCCTGCGCCAAGTTATCCTTCCTGATTGGCTAATATGGCGCGCTCTTAGTGCAATTTCGGAAAGGTAAGTAAAAGTTGTTTACTGAGTTCAATGAAATTAACTATGGGTAAATGATGGGTTTAAATAATTACTTATAAATTATATGCAACTTGAACGTTATATATTATGCTATTTTAATACGGAAAAATGCAACTGTACTTTTTCACTACTTTTTGGTCACTTTAAAGATACACACATAACACCTAAAAATAACTTTTCATAATAAGAATTGAGTGATTAGCTTTATTAAGCAAATTTTTTCATTGTACAAAACAGTACACATAAAAAATACAGTACAGTAAATACCTCTCGCTAGGAATCAATCAAGTTCTTGAAATGAGTGTGCGCCACATTAACCGCCGCGCCACATTAACCGCCGCGCCACATTACCCGCCGCTCCCCTAATTCAAAAAATTTTTATTTTGATAAAGATATGCGCTTGTATTTCGTGGTTATGTGTTTTATGATTCTATGCCATAAGTATTCTTCAGTGCTACTGGCAGAATCGTTACAACCGTGACTTATATTATAGGTCATTATATCATAATATCATTATATCATTATTATGCCATTATATGTTTATACATAGCACAATAATTTTTTTTGTTCTTATTAGCCCTAAAAAAGAGTCCGAGGACGTCCGTGATGATATTTTATAGCATCTCCGAATTCAGTTTTAAAATGTTTTCATTTTTGTGTAAAAAAAACCGGGGGAAAAGTACCCGATTGACTA
The DNA here is from genome assembly GCF_010883055.1 of Belonocnema kinseyi. Classification (NCBI taxonomy): domain Eukaryota; kingdom Metazoa; phylum Arthropoda; class Insecta; order Hymenoptera; family Cynipidae; genus Belonocnema; species Belonocnema kinseyi. The sequence goes on along the minus strand of NC_046663.1, from coordinate 107,970,446 downwards.
CACGACGAAGTATCACATGCCCTTAACATTATGAAGATGCGCAAAATTGATATTTAATTAAAAAAGTTTCTTTGTGTGAGCAGTCGGAATTCGAGCACTATGAAGTTATAGCTTTGATAGTTCATTAATCTTGATTTGCTCAAGTGTGACACCCATGTTATTGCATGACACGAGTATTAGACCGGGTGAAATTGGCGGAGTCGTGAAAAATGAATTCGACAGCAAAATTTTTGCATAATTATGTTCGTTAAATTCTACAGAATAAATAAATGTAAGTTGCCATCACGCAACCTTGTCATAATTTGTTTAAACAAATTAATACAAACGAGTTTCTTAATAAAAAAATTAACAAATTTTAGATTATTTGGACCATTATAAACAAAAAAATATCTGAGTATTCTTTTCGTAACATGCACCGTTTTAGAGTAAAAAATTCCGAAACTTTCAAAAAACGCGATAATTCCGTTTTTCAGAGCCGTGTATGGGGATGAAAAAATGTTTGTTTGTTCTCTGTACCACATGTTTTCACATTCGTTTTCTTTACAGCTACACAATGGTATACATTTTACATTATATTTTTTACAATTATATGACTTACTGGCACACGTTTTTTTACACTTACATTATTTTATCAAATTTTCAGTTAACGCGCTTTTTGTCATAAATAAAGGTAGTTAACGTATTATTATCTTCTTTATATTCATAATCATTAAACTCTAATGGTACGTATTGATGCGTACCACAGCTTTGCGAAATACATATACACTGAGAAAACTATATCGTATGAATTACAATGTATATCGTAATTTGTGCGCTATATATCGTAATTATCGCATTATAATAGCGCAAAATCGTGATATCGTACATTGCAAGTTTTTACATTATATACCGCATAATTCTGCAATCTATATAACGTAAGAATTTAAGATTATTACGCTATCACATTGTATTTCTTCTATTGTGATCTCGCGAGGGTTCGAGTAGTCAGCAAGCGATCACAGAGAAAATTAAAGATAAGATTTAAGTCAATTCCATGTGAAAGATCCACCGGAACAGAAATTGACCTTGACAGATAAACTTTACATGAATCCAAGATAATTTTCTATTTTTAACCTTGTCTGGATAATCTTTCATCTTATAATCTCCCATTTTTATTCGAAGTGTAGTGAAAATGACGACATACGTGCTATCCAGCGTCTTTTAACTTCATTAAATTTTAGACAAATGGGGATTCCCATATGTCAGTTACATATTGCGCTTGTGCTAAATGGTATTAAATAAGTTCTAATTCGTCTACAATAATGTAATTTATTTCGGAGGAAATATATCAGGAAGAACAAATTTTTTTTGTGTTTTCTGTTGTTTATTCTACATGTTTTACCGAAATTTGCTCACTTCAACGCGACGCAGTCGACGAATTCAGACTTATTTTCCTAACCTCAGTGAAACTTTCGTTGAAATATGTTTAATCATAAACCGTTGCAGATCTCACCTGCAGCAGATTCTTACTTTTTTGGGATTGTTTTAAATCCGGTGTCCCGATTTATAGCTAGAACTCACTCATACTCTGCATTTTTCCCATTGCTGCTAAGAACGCCGTAGCAGACGACAGTAACATAATTTAACTTAATTTTTTTCTGTGATATTAGTGCATTATAATATCGTACAAAGCTCCGGGATCTGATTGTACTTTATCATATTGCGCTTTCTTGCAATATAGAGGTTTTGCGATATCATTGTGCGATATCTTTTTCTCCGTGTAGCTCTAGCTTCATCAGCGCTGTAAGAGAGAGCGCGAGCGCAAGAGAGACAACTGCACCGGCGCACGCAGGCGAGATGCTCGCGCACGCTAAATGTTATTTGCAAAATAAAGAGATCGCCAGTTGAATTTTGAAAAACGGTCTTTTGGAGATTGTAGGGGAAGGTTCAAAGTTTATGTTTCCGTGGTGCAGAGAACAAGGAAAAAAAATTTCATCCCCATACACGGCTCTGAAAAACGGAAAAATCGCGTTTTTTTAAACTTTGGGAATTTTTTACTCGAAAACGGTGCGTCCTACAAAAAAAAAAAAAACTGACGAATCTGCCAATTTCATCCAGTCTATATTTACACGAAAATTTACATTAATCTGTCACTTTCTTTCCTAACTCGATTTTCGACCTGCACCACAGGCATCGAAATTCAAATTTTCGATTGAGATACGATGAAAACTATATTTTTTATAAATGAAGAAAACAGAATGATTATGTTATGAAGTTAGAAAGCTGTCTTGAATAAAAATACAATTCTATATTTTAGTTATGTTTTCTCAATGAGTGAAATAATCTGCTGTAACGATGGACAGCATTTTTCCGTGAATGTATAATTGATCTCAATGATTTAAAAATTCAGATCGGTAAATTGTAAAGACTTAAATATTTTCAATTATATTTGTTAAATTAATGATTTTCATTATTCTAATTGTTTCATTGTTTGAATATGTTTATTTTTTAAGTTTTAATATTAGATTTACCTTGTAATTAAAGTTGTACATTAAGAATACAAGAAACAAGTAACTTTGTGCCTAGAGAAATGTCATTGATTTAATACACAATTTAATGTAAAATATAAGAAATCACTGGAAGAACAGTGAAATGCTCATTGATTTTGTAAGTAAAATTTCTCAATCGGTAAATATGTATATTTACCGATTGATTTTCGCTATTACGGCCTAAGAAATTTCACTGGAAGCTTTCCTAGTTCTTACACGGAAAAAAGTTATTTGTGAAAAAGTCATTAACTAGTAGCTAGGTATCGGATCTGTGAAAAATTCATCAGATATTGGTGTATTTTCATAACTAATCTGCGAACTTTGAGAAGGAATTGATGAACTCGATGCGACAATTCGAAAACGGTTCGTCACTATTTTTTAGTGAATAATTACAAAAATATTACAAATTATTGGGGAAAGATTCTTAGAGCACTTACGAGCTTGCTCGACAAATCTGGGAAATGGGATGTAAATTCGCTTGCACGTGGCCCGCACACTCGCTCACCCAAATGCGTGGTGCGTGTTTGCGCACGTATGCGTGGTTCAAGTTCGTCTGATAAGTGGCTAGAAGTTTTATAAAACCTATATTGTTTGGCCTCGATGGCTGCGCGTGTTTACGCACTCTTGGCTTATGTTTAGAAACTGGTGAGCCAGCAGTCCTCGAAGGTTCTCGAATCCTCCGAGTTTCGATTTTATAAAATAATATAAATGAAATAGCACAAATGAAAGTTTTCCTTTCTATATTTAAGTTTGATATTTTCAGGAACTCTGTGCAGGAAATTCGAACTGTTCGTAAAAAGACTTCGAAATTTATCCATACATTTCTCACAGAAATAAGACTTTAATGTTTCATTTTTTTATCTCGTATCCCAGGCCTAGCCACAAGTTCGTGACATTTTTACGGAGAAATTTTTTCCATGTATCGTTACTTTAACCACTGAAGTAATACTTGTTTATTTTAACGGCCATTGTAGTAGCAATATACAACCGGTGGTATTATTATGAAGTAAATATGCTCCAGAGCGTTATCGAGGTAAGCAAAATTATGCTGCTGTGATTACTTTGATCAATTTTTGTTATTTGTATAGTATAGAAAAAAAAGTTCTTTACCAATTTTTCAGCAGCATCAAATTTAAAATAGATCTTAAGCCATAAATTTAATACAAAATTAAGCGGAATTTTTGGTAATAAATTTTATCTTGACTTTATGCACTTAATTAAAATTTCAGTTAATATACGTACATGATTTTATACTGATGTAACACGTGAATAATGGGCTATCAGATATACATATATGTACCTAATCATACGCAGGGCAGATATGGAAACCTTTTGAAAAAATAAATTTTCAATAAAATTAGTGTATGATTTACTACTGTATAGATAACAAATAATTTTTTATGTTATTAATTGATATCACTGTTCTCAAAGTTCTATTAACGCCATGCGCAATACAAGGAAAAATACAATAATTATTTCTATTCCGTAAGCAGAGTCCACGAAATAAACGTTGGCGGAAATAATTCGATGAAATTACTCGATTAATTTTCCTGTAAATTGCAGTTACCGATATCTTTCATAGCTGCTATAATTCGGTTTGTAATTATAGAATAATGGATTGTTAAATGAAAAATCTGAAAACTCAATATCATCATAATGTAGTTTTCTACCCGTAACAGCACAGTGATACTCGTATTTGTATGAAAATATGTAATAAAATCAATAGCGTGAATGAAAACTGCCTATTTTAAAACTATTCAAATGTTACAGTAATTAATATTTATATAAATTTAGAAAATAAAACTTAAACTATTGATTTGTTACTCCTGCATTAAAATATTTGTTTCATATAAATTACAAAGTTAAAGTTAAATTATTTTAAAATAAGGATAACTTCGCTTTTCTGCAAATACCTAATCGCCATTTTTCTTTTATCGTCTGTATAGAAGAAAAATAATTCTGAGGAACCCCCTAAGTGTTTAATTGTGATTTAATTTGTTGAAATTATGAAAAGAGTACGTTATTTCTCATGGTAATGCGCGTACCGAGAAATTGATGATGCATCAAAAAAAGCCATTAAATGCATTCTCAGCGCAATGCTGAGTTCCTGACTGACTTTTCATATACTAATGAAGTTCCAATAATCGTTTAAAGCTACATAGTTTACTCATATTCAATGTAAAAAAAGTTTAAAGCTATTAAAATGGATTTACTATTGAATTCTACTTATAATTTTATTATTCTATACCTATATTAAAAGAATTGAATGTAGTTTCGTGAATTTACGATTCCGGGTGATCTTATTACAAATCTGTATGTTGACATTAGGCGTGCTATGAGCAACATTTTTACTTAAAAGTAGTGAGAAAAGCACCTTTTTGTTTTTATTAAGCACAAAATCTATTAAAATCAAAGTTTCTTTTCTTGAAATTTAATAATTATATTTTTTGAATAAAATAAATTACATTCTTATTAACACTAATTCAAAGAAAAATTGTACTTTGATATAGATAGTTGATAATTTAAATATTTTTTCTGGAACATACTTAATTCAACTCCTAACTGATTCTTAAGGGATTTTCCCTGATTTGAATAATTAAAAATTAATTTAAACATTAGGATAGAAGTTCAAAATAATTTTAAAATTGTTCAAATAGTAAGAGTTCCAATTTTATGGTATATTAATCAATTTTGAAAGATTCAGTTATCCGAAAAATTAATTCGATTGGTTCTACGACTAATAGGCTATTGTTTCGTTACCGTTAAGAAAACGTCCATCATCTTATTTCAAATAAGCTTTAATTTGTCTTTTCGTTACCGTTCAGAATTAGGCTAACTTCATTTTGTATGAAATTTATTAAACACGTAAAAGTGTTGAAAATATAAAAATCTCTAAATATTTCTTGTTTTCAAAGTTATATGAGCCTAAATTACATTACAAACTGTTATACAAGATACTGGAGTTTTGAATTCGTAGGAAATGTTCCGAAAAATAATAGGTTATTTATTCCTCCTGAAAACTTCGTTAAACGAAGTTAACCTAATTCTTATCCATAGAGGAAAGATAGACTAAAGCTTATTTGTAATAATATGATAGACGTTTTCTTAACGGTAACGGAACAATTGCCTAATATTCGAAGAATCCATCAAATTAATCCGACTTTGAATGTGAAGTTATTAAATGTTTGTGCATTTTAATTGGTACATATTTTTAACGCACCATTGAAAATTATTAATTTCAATTACCTCTACTTGCAATAAATGTGTATTAATAAAAAAAGTTAAAAGTGAACATTATCGATATGCAAAATTACAAATTAAATGTCAAATCTTGTCCAACGTACAACAACCTAAAGTTTATTACTTTTTTGTCGACTCTCTTAAACATTTAATAGTGGAAAGCGAGGAGCTGTCAGATTAAATTTATTAAAGGTTATCGCCACTCTTTAGACCAATTACTTCCTTCAAAGTGGGACATTACTCTTCCTTTCTCTAAGTAGAGCACTTAGTATCCTAGTTTCCCCTCCTTTTAAAATTCTATAGAACATAATATGAAAATGATCTTCTTCATGCGATTTTTCTATTATTATATAATCAACCTGGTAGATATTATATTAATTTTAGATCAGAATCAGTTTCATTCAGGTGATAGGAATAAAAAAAATTGTACATAGTTTTTCTAATTCCTGAAATGTTTCTCTGGATACAATTATGTTTTCTTCATTGTGCACTTGTTGTCCAATATGTAATTTTGTTCTAAAACGGAATATTTTACTTCTTGTAACGCTCGACCTCTTTCAATCTGTACACTAGAAAATCCAATTACTTCTCTAAAACGAGAAAACGTGGCTATTAACCATTTTAAATCTTTTAAAAATGAGGCACAATATTTGCGCAACCAGTTTAATTTGATCGATTTCGCTTCTATAAGAGGATTACAATACATAGAAAGTGGATTATTTGTTTTAAATTTTTTTTAACTTTTCTGTATTTTTTCGAGATGAATTCCTCTTTCAATTTCAATCATAGTTTTGACGCCCACGCAGTTGATTCACATTTATTCACAAAATCCAGCTTGAAATCATTTTCCCTGAGTAAAATAGAATACGATATTAGAGGTTTAGGAACGGAAGCTTCTGCAGAGAACAACTAATGCCAAAGCCAATGGTCCGTACAGATAATGATAAGAGCGCTTAGAGGTTTCCTCGCTTCGATGGCGCGAAAAGCGGCGATTTCGACTGCATTGATCGTCACGACATGATGCATCTGCCAGAATCATCTGTTGGCATGTTATTTCGTCTGGAAATATCTTTCATTGGTTAGCAAGCAAATATAATAAAAAACAGATAATGGGGCCTTTTTCCTTTGGAAAATATCGGTCAATTTTAGTCCATTTCTAACCGATTGAGCATTTAATTTAAATTGTAAAATTGCTCTATAAACTTGAGCAAGCGAAATTTTTCTGATAATCAGTGATTCTTTTTGCAATCAGCAAAAATTCACTAAGAATAAGTGATAATTCCTTCACTGAAATTCAGTCCGGTTTACATAAAGGAAAGCAACTGAAATGAATAGTGGCCACCGTTAAAAATTCTAGACTGAGCGAATTTATATAATAAGGTAAACTGACCATTACTGGGACAGTTAGGAAAAGCTAACCTACATAAACACAATTTTAAAGTGAGGAATGGGAATTGTTGGTATAACAACCGTTATAATAAGTGGCTAAGACATTATTTTACCGATCAGAACAAAAAATATATTAGTAATTTTATAGTAAATTAATATAAATGGATATTTTTATAGCTAGTCGGATCGCCCATTAGTGGGACATGAATTTTGGAACATATCCTTAAGTGGGACACCAAAGAAGCCAATACTGGGACAAGGAAAATCCAATGGGATTTATCAAAATAAAATGGAACAATTTACTTATAATTTATTACAGAATACATGAAAAAGCAAGAATGGATCGTGATTACCGTTTAGTTATCTATTTTACAAAAGCTATTTAAAGTAGTTTATTGAAAACTCGAATTCCAACCTCCAATTTTTCTAATTGCTTAGGTAAGTAATTTAATAATAACTCATAAATTAAATTTTATGATAAAATTATTAAGTATGCATTAAAATATAATATTATATACTAATTTTATCGATTTACTTGCAAATTAAATTGTTTTGTAGTAAATTTCGAATTAGAATTAATCTTTATTCAATTTAATGCATAAATTGACAAATGTATTGAAACAATTTAATTTATTTTTTGGTAACAAATCTTATTATTAGGTTGAAAATTTTATTGACTGCAAAATCTGTTTTGATTAATATTTCAACTATTTTGTTGAAATTTCGCCTTTTTGGTTCGAAAATTAGTCATTTTAATTATAAAATACATTTTTTTTAGCAAGATGCAACTGTTTTGTTAGAAATTATATTATTTAGGTAGAAAATTAATAAATTTGGTTAAAATGGTTTTCTTTTTTAATCAAAAATCTCATTTATTTAAAAAATCATTTGCAAATTTTTTAATTTATCTGCTATATCATCAGAAGTTATATATTATATCAGAAGTTTTGTGGTTCGTTTCCCAATGGAGTGAAGATGGAGTAGGATCTTTTTTTCAAGAAATAATTTTGATTTTAATTTTAAAAATCATGTTATGTTTAATTTAGAATTCATACATCGTTTGAAATAGCAACTAATATATATTTTGATAAATATTCATCTTTTTTGATGACCAAAAAGGATTTTAATTACATGTTGAAAGCAGACGAAATAATAAAAAAAAAACGAATTTCGCAACTCACGTTCAAGTGTCCGAAACTAAAACAGTCAGCGACAGCGCGTCCCGATTTAGGCAACTTCGTCAAAAATTTGTCCAAATGCGGGACATTAAAATATTCATAAGTTATCGAATAAAATCGCTAATAAAGTTATGAATTTTATTCTTAAACGTATTAAAAATGTGCAAAAACCATCTTTTTCTGTGTAGCGTGTATAGCTTGTCAGGACAGAAGTAATTAGTGGTAACAAATTTAAAATAACTTCAAAAATAATAGAACATTTTGACTTTTATAATTTATGTTGGAATATAAAAGGTACTCGACGATATTTATTATTGTACCAGTTGGGAATACTTTTTACGTTGTCCCAGTAATGGTCGGTTTACCTTACGACTTCATTTCAGTGAAATTCTCGCTGATTAAAACCGGTGTAAATTTCTGTAAAATGTCACTGAATAAAGTTTAGAAAGTATATTTTCTCAACTATCTTCTTGCTTATTCAAGAATTACCCAAATCGACTAATTATCATTACAAAATTCGATTTATATTTCAGTGAAATTTTAGTTTTTCGCAATAGAAAAAATTTTTCCGTTGTGCGGGCACATTCTCATCGCGCGTAGCTCTGGATTAAGCGCGCCTAGAAGAAGCATATATCGGAGGTCGCGCTTCGCGCTCGGCTTAGTTCACAGTATAATGCATATACAGAAGTTTACTTGCAAATATTACTAAACTCTCGAAAAACGTCGTCTTAAAGAACAGATTCTCATTGGAATCCTCGGGCTCGATTTTTATATGTATCTATATAATCCTCCAATAAACTATATAAAATTACAATTATTTCTTTTATATGCATACACACCCTTATAAACAATTTCTGATGTTGCTTTGGCTTAATCTTCAATAAAATGACCTAATTTATTTTGCGAGAATAATATAACATTCTAGGTTTATGGTCTTTAATTCATTATTAATTTTTTTTATACAACAAGAATATATAAATTAAAGAAAATATTTCAATTTAGTGTTCTAAAAAAGTGTCTTCATTTTCTTAATTTTTTACACCACAAATAACAAAAAAAATCTGCCCGGTGCGTGACCGTTGGTACTCGCGCTTCGCGATCGATTACGTATTTACCTCACGCTACGCTATCAGTCTTTGTATTTCTCCCGCTTTTGTGTACATACTTTTTGAAATTAAAGGTCTAAAAATCCACAACTGTAATTTGTTGATTGTGAATTCTCTTTTGTAAATGCTCCTTCAACTTTAACGAAAATATTCTCATCACGTGCCTCGTGCTTTGCACTCGATTTTGTCGACAATGTGAACTTTTCTACATTATACTCAACACCCTTATATTAAATTGATTTATTTACCTCCGTATAAACCAAAAATACCTTCACTAGCGTAAACTGGTTCTAAGCTGTGTTGATATAATTTAGACAACAAATTTTGTTGAATAAATTTTTATTGAAGCTTTGGGGACCATTCACAAAATACGAGATACATTGTTCGGGAAGTTCTGACCGCCTCCCCCCCTTGACTGATACTTTTTCCATCGGTCTTAACATGGAGAATGATACTTCAGCAGACCCCCCTCCCCTCAAAACGTATTACGTATTTTGTTCATGAACACTGTCCTTTTTCAACAATTTAACTTTTTTATTTTCACTACGTTTTTATAACCAAACTTTATAAAGAATTTGTAGATCTTTTTCGGTTGAACAACTTTCGTCTCCTCATTTTCTTTCATCTAAATAATTAACAAATTATTATTAAATTATTAATAAATTATTATAATAGTTATAATTAAAGACAAATTTGAACCTATTTTTAGGGTGAACAACTTTTTTCTAATTATTTTTGTTCGTAACTCGTTTCGTTTGTCCAAAAAGTTTTTTTAATTATTTTCATTTTAATGTTTTTTTTACGAAAAAAAACTACATATCCTATACAAAATTGATCCGTGATTTATTACAAATTTAAAGATCTTTTTGTGTGCATAATTTTGGTAAATTCGTCTTTTTCATATCTTGCATAGTTTGACGGTAACATGGAATTTCTGATTTTTGATTATTTTTGGTGCTATCAAAATTTTTATTTTCTATTTTTGACCAAAAATCCAAAAGTTGTTATCATAATCTTGTTGCCTTTCAAAAAAGAAGTTTTGTTCTCTTGACTCTTCGAATTTTCATTTTCGTTTTTTTTTTGTGCCTTGAAAATGCTATAACTCTGTTAATTTTCTTTTTATCGTAAAAAGTCGTGAGGATAAATTGTTAGAGTTTCTAAATACTACGAGCGGCCATACATAAAATTTTCATATTTTGAAAACAATTTTTTCAAAAGTCATTGAGCTCATAGGCACACAACCTTCATACATATATACATGCATACGTACGCCCATAAATGCGTACATACAAATTCGTAAAAATCTGTTTTTTGGGTTCAGAGGGGCTTATAACGTGGATATTTGACAAAAACTACGGGGGAGGGGGATTTTACACAAATCTAATACCTTCTCTTATGAAAATGTAATAAACACTAGGACAAAGCAAGTTTGACTTCTTAGTGCACATTCACGTACTTAGGCCTTCAATTTCGATCATCTTTGAAGACAATCTAATTAATAATAAGTAATAACAAAAAGACAAAAACTATGAAATAATTAGTGCAATTTTATTTTTCAATGCACATTACATTTATAGATCTTGAACTTATACAATCGCCGAAAAAATCGGACTAATAGAAAAGCTTTCAGCATATAGTGGTCCAAACAAATTTCCTCATTTTTCTCATTAATCCATCTTTGATAACAAAAGTACATCCGTATTACATCGCAAAGATTATTTTTGTATACATAATTGTATGCTAAAACTTCATTTTTTATTTTTAACCTCTGATAGGAAAACAAGATCACTATATTATAGTATATTCGCTGTTAGAAATTTCTGTAGGAATTTTCAGAGATGCGTCACTAAAACTTTATGCAGAAACCGCTTCTTAATTTTCCTAAACTGTAACACAAATTTCAGCAACGGTAACTGCATGAAACTCCAGTCACATGTATCACAAAATTCCTAGAGGTTAAAAAATTTTTTGGTTCATTATTTTAATATGAAACCTGAAGTCTATATTTGTCCTAAAAATATAAATATAAAGAAAATATAACTGAAGTTAAGACAAATCACTTCTCATGTATCTATGCTATACGTACACTCATTGCATTAAATATATAATCAAAGCCCATCATTTTTGATCATAATTTTGTTTGACATTTAATATATTAATTATTTATATAACATAGTTATTTACATATAAACTTCGTTCGTATATAATCTTACTTACATTTTTACTTTTAAGACAACTATATACTGTAAGTTTATATTAAAATTAATAAGCCAAACAATAATGTCTATATACATTATAAGTTTAGAGAACTTTACTCACAAAATGTATACAAAATGTTATTTTATTTATTATAAATAATATTCGTGTGTAATTTTTTCGCAAAAAATTGAATTTTCAACCAGAAATTATTTTTTAACCAAAATACGAATACTGCCTAAAAAAATGGTTCCTTAAAAAAGTGGTTTAACTCAAATTTTCAACAAAAAGTTGTATCATCAAACAGAGAAAATATTAACTTTTAAGCAAACAGTAGCATTTTTATCCAAGAAAGATGAAATTTCTACTAAAACGGATGAACTTTTAAATCAAAAATACAAATTTAAAAAAATGAATTTACATCCGAAAAAGACTTTATTTTGACATTTTAACATCAAAATATAAGATCACAACAGAAGTAAATCTTCCACGAAAATTATACTTCAATTTTTAACCCAAAAATACGATGTTTCGACGAAATAGTTTAAATTTTAATAAAAAAGGGCAACTTTTTCAAATAAAAAATGGTTTGATTTTTATAAAAACAGTTGCATTTTTATCCAAGAAAGGTGCCATGTCTACTAAAATAAATGAATTCTTAAATCAAAGAAAAATAAATTTAAATAAAGAAAGATGCAATTTATAGTAAAATAGATTACTTTTTTTAATAGAAAGAGAAATTTTCGAAAAATAGATGAATTTTCAATCAAAAAAGATTTTGTTTTACTCTTTAGCATTGAAATATGATATTTGAACAATAAGTTAATTTTATATTAAACTAGTGGAATTTTTAAAACAACAATTCGATTTTTAATCAGAAAGGATATCTTTTTAACAAAATCGATGAATTTTCAAACAAGTAATAAAATTTATAAGTAAAAAAAGTAATATTGTGGAGAAAGCCACTGAAAACAAATAAATATAAATACAAGGCAAACAAATCCCTGGCCATATTATTATTCAAAGAGCAAAATCGTAGACTTATAACATTTTTAACCTAGAATCATTTATAAACGAAATAAACTAAATTCAAATTAAAATTTTAAAAATTTCAAATTTATTTTACTTGACAGTTTCCCTAACCAATAAAATTTCCTGACTTAAAAAAAAACGGTTATTAGCCAGGTTCGTTTTTACGCACCAGGTTTCTTCAGCGTGACATGTTCCGACAAATTTTGTGCAAGAATAAAATGCCCCCCTACAAATGAATCTAACAATGTTATCTTAATTCGTATGAAATTTCTTTACATACAAAAAAAAGAGTTTTACTTTTAACAAAGAAATTCCGTTAAAATGTACTAAAATAAAAATGAACTATAACTGGTTCATATCGAGAAATACGAATATTGAAAGCCATTCAATTGTTTATTTATTTATCTCGTTTTTCATTTTGGTTTCGTTCTGTTTACACATATTCAGGAATTTCATTTACTTGAGCTAAGTAACACTCACTTGATCAAATCTTTTTTCAGTATTCTAATTAACTTAACCTGCATGTACATATTTGACTAAATTCAATCACTAAACTTTCAATAAAGATTACTGAGTTTTAATTGGGAATCAGTTACATTATAGCATTTGTAAATAAATAAATGAATGCCTAACTTTTTCATTTCCAATTAGTCATTTTTGTCTAAAGTTTAGATTTGGAGAGAAGAATTGATAATACAATTGTTAACGTGTTACATACAATGTCATTGATAACGTGATATTGCACGTAACATTTGCGGTAGCTGAAGCCTTGGTTTTAGATATCAATGATCTATCGGGGTGTCACTGATAATGCTATATAATTATATCATTGCATTTACAGGTAAAGTTAAATATTTATTGACTATAAAATTACCAAAGTATTGAAAAGTTGCACCTTAAGAAAGAAATTTTTAAACGAAATATAAATTAATATAATCTATAAACCCAAAAAATGGATCTTCGTATTATTTTTCAGTTTTTACATTGAGCGTGACAGCCAACGTACCCGATATTGAGCATGAAGCCTATCATGATCGGAATCTGTTTATTTGTTATGAAACGAAACATTTGTTTATTTTTAACTAAGTTCTGTAAAATATAATTTTTTGTGTGAAAATAAAAATCTATAAATAACATATTGTTCACAAAGTTCTTTGTATTACACATTAACTATATAGTTATATATCAGTCCATATTCCTTAAATCTATATCATCATTAAATCTGATAGAAAGAAATTGTATTTTTAGTCATTTGTTCGTTAAGAACAAAAAATACTCATTTAAATACCCAATTTTTGCCTCTGTTTATTTATACTCTTATACGAATATTATTGATTGCTGAAAACAAATTCTGAATATTTATGGTTTAAGACTGTAAAATCTCCCTTTTTAATTAGAAAGTGACATAAAAGAAAATTTACAATATAAAAAAAGTAAGTACAGTGAAACCATTCAATAGCCCTCCCTTCTATAGCCCTTTCAAGAATTGACGCTGCGCCAAAGGTAGGTGTAACATAAGCTGCGCGGGGTGCGCGAGATCTGCGGTTGTCACTTAGGTAAACACTCAGGCGTGAACAAATAAAAACGGAGCGGGCTATAATTAATTAGTTTCGGCCAACCGTCAACCCCAAAATCGGCGCTATAGAAGAATTTCGCAGTACTTCATTGACCCAATAGAAATTTTCTGGTTTGTTTCCATAATCTTTTCGTCTATGTTTTCAACCGTACACTAAATTATAAACTGTAATGTCTCCCGTGCCGTTTGTCTTAATGTATTGAGACTATAAATCGTACAATGCACTTTTTTCTGTGCAATTGAGCTCTCAAATTCAATAATTTGCTCGGCGTAAGAATAAATAGAAATTTAAAACACAATAAATGGAAATTTTCAAATTAGCACAATTTTTATTTTTAAAAATAGGCTTATATATTATAATAACACGTCATTTTTTATGTTCACATTTTTCATCCAATGAATAGTTTTAATAATAATAATTAAAAATTTTAAATATTTTCCTTGAAAATCATCAAGTGACCAAAGCAGAAATCGTCATAACGCGATCAAATATTATTGAAACTGTTTTGAATTTGGTACAAATACAAAGTTTACTCAAGGTCTGCCTGTAAAAGAATACAAGAATTTGATACAATTTCCAGCAAAAACGTTATTTCAAAGAAGATTTCTTGGAATTTTTAGGAAGATTCATTAAAAATTGGCCGAAATATGTACATTTTCAAAAAATGAATTTGCTCATTTCCAATTTTTTTACGATTTAAACGTAGCACATACGGTCTATACGCAGTGGGAAAAAATGACATTTTTGGTTCAAAGTAACATATAGATCACAAATATTGAGCGATTTGAACGAAAAAAGTTTGAAAAAAAGCTGTTCAGATTTCTGAAACAGTTGTCGAGACCGATTTTTTAAATAAGGTTTTCAATTTTTTATAAATAAACAAATATGACGAAAAAATGGACATTTTATCTATTTGACGTTCCCGGTGCTCGCCAATAACAGGAAAAATTTTGAAATCGCCTGAGTTGCATAGGCTAACATTAGCTAAAGATGTTCCAATATATCTATATTGAACAACAAAATTTTATATAAACAAATTATTTCTTGAAAAAATGTTTTCTACGATTTTCCATAATTATATGTTTTTTCAAGTTATATTGCAAGAAATTTGAATGGAAACAATATTATATTTTTAAAAATTTCTCTTTAGATTATAAATCTTTATATTATAAACAAATTTAATGAACAAATGCAGTAATCAGGCATTTGTCTACAGAAAATTTCGTTTTTTTCTATGATAACTTTTTAAATTAGGATATCGAAAAAAAAATGTTTCATCGACAGATGCCCGAATAATGCATTTGTTTGTAAAAATCATCAAATTAATGAACTCATCATGAATGTTGCCGAATTTATTATGAAAATCTAAATTAAAAGTCTGACATCGGAATAAAACATAAATTTTCCGTCGATAGATGCCCCAATGATGCATTTGTTTATCCAATTTTTTCTTTAAATCACAAAATTGATCAAAAAATTATCATTTTTGCTGAAGTTTTCATGAAGTTCCTAATTATAAAATATGGCATAGAAAAAAACGATTTTTTCTGTCGACAAATGCCTGATTAATGCATTTGTTTAAAAAAATCATAAAATTGATTAAAAAAATTATGTTTTTTCCTGAAGTTATCATAAACTTCATAATTAAAAAAGTCGAAATAGAAAAAAATGTGTCTTTCTGTAGACAAATACCTGATTGAGGCATTTTTTAATTAAATCTGTCTAAAGAAATCATCAAATTTATCAACTTATTATGAATGCTGCTGAAATTGTCATGAAGTTATCAACTGAAAAGACTGGCATCGAAAAAACCGAATTTTTCTGACGACAAATGCCCGAAAAATGCATTTGTTTATTAAATATGTTTAAAAAATCATAAGAAAAATCAACAGATTATGAATTTTGCTAAATTTATCACAAATTTCCAAACTAAAAAAAATGTACATCGAAAACAACGAATAGTACTGTCGAAAAATGCCTGATTACTGCATTTGTACATTCACTTTCTTTATAATATAAACAATTATAATCATAAGAGAAATTTTTTTATATAATATTGTTCTGATTCCCATTTCTTGCACATAACTTGAAAAAACGTGTATTTATGGAAAATCGTAGACAAAATTTGTTCAACAAATAATTTGTTTATAAATTTTGTTGTTGTAAATTGTCTAATATTGAATATCCTTAACTAATGTAACTCTATGCAACTAAAGCGATTTCAACCATTTTTCTATTATTGGCGAGCAACGGGAACGTCAAGTAGTAAAAATGGCCATTTTTTTCGTCATATTTGTTTATTTATAAAAAAATTGAAAACCTAATTCAAAAATCAGGCTCCATAAATCTCTTCATAAAGTTCATAAAGTTGTTATGATAATATTGTAGGGCATTCAAAAAGCAAGATTTTTCTTTTCTTGACTCTTTTTCATATCGTGCGTTATTTGACTTAAAATGTTCATTTTCTTGTGTTTTTGAAATTTTGTAAATGCAATAACTCTGGTAAATTTTACGTTTATCAAAAAAGTCATAAGGTTAAAGTGTTCGCCTTTTCGAATACTATGAATATCCGTACAGAAAATTTTTGAAAAAAGTGGTCTCAAAAATATTTAAAATGTGCTCACTTTTTGAACTGTCATCAAAAATGGCTGGCTAACGAACTTAACCTTCATTTTAAGATACTAAAAGAGTTTACTAAAGGAAAATCCAATCAGTCAATTCTTTGGAAAGTTATCGTGATAACAAAAAACCATCCACGAACCAACAGACAGACAGAAACATTCGTAAAAACAAGTTTTTCGGATTCAGAATGTCTCAAAACGTAGACATTTGACAAAACCGGGGAGGGGGGGTCAAATTTTACACAAATATAATACCTTCTCTGATGAGAATGTAAAAATCTAAATAAAAAACAGTTCCGTCTTATCATTCTAGGCAAGCCTATAATTAAAAATAAAAATAATAATGTTGCTAATTTGATCATTTCCATTGATCGTTTTCGAGCATCGAGAGAGTTATTAAATCCGAGAGCTCAATCTTCAAAAGTAAGAATTGTAAAATTCGTAATCCAGACATTTTAAAATTTCTATTGTAACTTTTCAATAAATGATTGACAATGCATGATGTTTTGCCTAATTCAAAATGCTGATATTTTAATATTGACACAATGTAATATTACAATACTTTACAGATTAACACAAGACGAATTGACAATAATGCATGTATCGTAATTTTAAATTCTATTGAGAATTAAAATATAAGTATATATTGTACTCCATAATACCATGATTGTAATTTAGCATTACGTTAATTTTGTAACCATGTGAGAAAAATGAGGCAGTTTACACCGCAGAAGGTTTTTCTATGCAGTGGGTTTTTAATTGTGCAGTAAAATTGATGACTATGAATTTACATTGTATCATCGCGCCAGTTGCCATAACAACTAAATCTACCTAATCATCTTCGTGGTAAAGCCTACTTTGTAGCAAGACTTATTGTGGTGTAAACTGAGTCCCAGTTAAGAGTCTAGTTTTAAGACCTTTAATTATGCCTATATGACACACTTCTTACTTTATCGTACCAGCTGCGAATCTGTATTAGATTTCCCAATGGTAAATATTTACTTCTCATCTCTCTCTCTCTCTCTCTCTCTTAGCTCCTTTTTCTTATATCCCTCTCCCTTTTGATTTCTCTGCACTTATGTCACATGTATTTTCCCCCCCTTCTACCCCTCTTCATGTCTTTCAATGTCTCCTTAGAATGTCTTCTTGTCTCTTCCGACTCTCACCTGGATTACTATGTATATAATTGCCTCTACCTTCCTCCATCGGATCAGAGAATATTTTCTCCCTCACTGAGCCCCCCTACGCACTCGACACTGCTCGGCACGCGGGAAGTGCTTAGCTTTAGCTTACCTGTCTTCTCAATTACTTGCTTAGTATGCTGTCGGAATTTTTGCACTGGTGCCACGCTCAGTCAGGCTCTCCGTGTAAAGTGTAAACCACCTACGGTACAGCAGCGCGCATTACTTTACACGTAAACATACGACAGGCATGCAATAAAAAGTGCTTTATCACGCGACCACCTGACCAATGAGAAACGCGTTGCTTTTAATCGCCCGTTATCTCTGCTTTATCGTTGCACGTCGCGGACGGTAAAAAAGTAAAAACGAGACAATTGCAATATTCAGCTGACCGGAAGAAGTGCGAAATGTGCTTCGGAGGAATATTTATTGTAACAGCGCCACCCTTTTTTGTTAACATAAACTTTATGGTGTAAGCCGTAAGGGCTGGAGTGTGTGCGTGAGTGAGTGCACTAGAGAGTGCCTTGGTGAAAATTACCCGTGTCCGTGCTTATTTTATAGTGCTTCCCGTTGTGCGAGGCATTTCTTATCTGCCTCGGAAAGCACTCTTTCCTCCATTTAATTACATACTTCGCATGAGTCCTTATCACTGGATTATTAATAGTACCTGTGCTCTTGGATATTTGGAAAGTTTTGGGTATACCTATTTAGAGAATAGTTGCTATTCCTATCGGCTTCAAGTTATGATTTTATATTCATTCAAAGAGAACAACAATTCTTATTGGTTGGTAAACATAGTTTTGTCCTTCGTTTATTATTTATAAGTAGTTTATAACATACTTTTATTCACTGTTTTAATATGAATTGCAGATTTAGTTTTTATGTCAAGTCTGCTAATATTCAAGATTCTCGTTCCTTCGCTGCATTTATAATAATTTTTATTTATTTATTTATCTATTTATTTTTGCAGATTGAATTAGGTTGAGCCAAATACATTTCTTGGTTATTTTAACCAAATCTTTTTGTAGATGAAGTATTTAATTTGTTCAACAAATAAAAAATTGTTGTGTCAATAAATCTATATAGTATTCAGCTAAATTTTTATGTATATCCAAGAAAACAGTTTCTTTGGGCCATGGACATTTTTTTCTGAGTTTAATTACGAAAGTTTTATTACTCTTTAAAGAAGATGAGGGGCACTAAATTCGGAAACGTTAGGTGGAAGTAGATTTTTTTAAAGTTTGGTCAGCAAATAATTATGTTTCATATAGTAATAATAATAATGAATCAATAATTGATTTGGAAAAAGTAAATAACTTTCCAAATTTTTTTTTTAATTGCTGTATACCTATTATCCAGCCTATTATTGGCAAAATTACGACATCTATGGCGACAAAGTTTTAAAGTGGATTCCTATATGATTTTTAGCGACAAACATGAATCTGAAAGTTTAAAACGAAATCTCGAATAGTTTTCGATTTTTTAAACTTTTCTTTTAATGTAAATAATTTCTTAAGTTCATTCCGATTGGCGATTTTTGTACAAGAAACAGAAGTTTTAATGTGGATTCCTAGAGGGAAATGGGCAGGAGTATGACCTTACATTATTTCTGTGACCAGTCACAGGGATGCCTTCGATATCTCGAAAACTATTCGAGGTATCGATTTAAAACTTTCAGATTCGTGTTTCTCGCAAGAAATCCTATGGGAATCCACAATAAAATTTTTTAGCCACAGAAGTCGTAATCTCCCCCTATGATTGAATATTTAATATATTCAATAAATATTTATGCGTCACATGGATATTCTAGTATAAGAAAATATAGATTCTATCCTTATATTATAAGATCAGCTGTTTTTGTTTATAAGAATGGAATAATTTATATCTGAGTTTATAATGTAAGAACTGAGTTTTAAATAAGCAAAATAAGAACTTTAAAAAATATTTTGCTTGAACTGAATATGAGTTCAAGATATTCAATAGAATTTAAGTGATATTTCGTTTAACCTGGTAAAAATATAGTAAACGTAGTAATTTAAAAATCTTCACTTCGTGTTAAATACCTGCTTGAATACAAACCTTCTTATGAAAAATAAAATGATCTTTTGGACATTTTAGGTTTCCATTATAACCAAAGGCCGTGATCTATTTTTAATTATGAGTCCGTCAATTTTATTTGAATACTTTTTCCATTGGGTTAATATAATTATTGAAAAAATGTTCTAAAAACCAATTATTAAATAATAAATAAAGACTATTTGGATTGGTAAGCATAGTTATATTCTTCATTGAATATGTAAATAAATGATAGAATATCCTTATTAAATAGTTCTACATTTCAAGTCACTCGACGTGCATTCTTATTCCCCCGATGCATTTATTCAATATTTGTCTTATTTTTTATTTGTCATTTTTGCAAATTTCGAATTTGATTCTATACACTGAAAGAAATAGTTTGAGGCTAATGGAAATCCGAGTTTGCTTGAGAATTTTTAACTGAATTAGAAAGAAAATTGTGCTGTCTCAGCCATACAAATTTAAGATTTACTACCTACGTATAAGAAAATCACCAAGTCTAATATGACAAGGCAAGTTTGTTTGACTAAAATAATAGTTGGGAAAAGTGTAGCATTCGATATATGATTAAAATATCCAAATATTATAGTGTAGATAGAAGAATTTTATGCCTCGCTATCATGGCTGTATTGAACGTATACTTTTATTAACTATCTATTTGAAAGAACACTGCCTTTAAGTCTTGCATTGGGCATCCGGCTATTTGCTTGATACAGCCATACCAATCGATGTATTGTACCGTGCATGTCATGCGAGATTGATGAGCCGGTGAGGTGCGCGTCGACTCGGCATTAGTCGCCGTCTTCACACTTGTTTTATAGCAAATGAGGTTAGTGATGAAGCTTTTGTATACCTAACGCCAAAAGTTTGTACAAGATTAATATTCATTAAAAATTCTATTAAACAATTTCTAAATAAATTATTTATTTAAAATTTATTTGCCTTTCATTTTTGTATCTTCAGAATAATATTTGAATTTTATGTATACAATAGGTTAGGATTTTTAGGTAATTTCGTTATTTTACGCCTGATTTCAATTTAAAATATGCAATGATTTTCAAAAAATTCAAAAACGTTTAAAGATCTTCATGTAATTTAAAAATATGTTTAAGTATTAAAACAGATTTTCAGGACTTATTTTATTTAAATCGTTTTAAAGTTTATAATTGAATTTCAAAAGATTTCATAATATTCAAAAGAGTTTAAGATATTTCAAAAGAATTTAAGAGATTTTAAGTAATTTTGAAGAATTTTAAAGGAATTTCAGTAGAATTTAAATGAGTTTTAAGATTTTAAAGTAATTTTACAATAAAAATAATGTTCTTGAATTCTTTAAAATCCATTAAATCTTTTGAAATCTTCGGGAATTTTTGGAAATCCTTTAAAATCTATTAAATTTCTGAAAATATATGTTGAATTTTTTTAAATCTTTTAAAATATCTTGACATATTTTTGGATTTAGTTTAAATCTTGTTTAAGCACATAAAACATACAATCATAATTTGTAATATTTCTAAAATCTAAAATCTTATTACATGCATTATTATAAGCGTAGCAATATTTTTTACAGAATTAGTCACAAAAACTTACAGACGGACCTGCACAGCTATGGATATATTTCAGATTTTTTTTATACTCGAAGCTAGGTTAGCCGCGAGACTTTAGGCGTTAGGAATGTGAAACATTTAGGGTTCGAACCCGCGACAAATAAAAATTTTCATAGCGTGCAATTATAAATAGTGTAGTGATTGTGTAATAGAAAATAATTGTGTACTCGAACATGTGAACGTATATTAAAGTATAAAGTAATAATGCAAAAGATTAAAATTTTTCGACGAAAAATTGGTGTTAAAACTTCTTCGATATATAGACTGTATTTTAGCTAGAAGTTTAGATTTTATAGAACTATTTTACATTTTTCGTATACCCTACCTTTCAATCGAGGTTACGTCATCCCGGCCTTTAAATTATATAGGACTTTGTAACACATTTCGTTGAATAGTTTAATGCAATGTAAAACAAAGACAATTTATATTTTTTCTGTGTATTAAAAAAAAAATAATTTTCAACGAAATTGTGGTCGGTGCATCTGAGAGTCATGCGTATGGTTGATTTACCCCAACCAAATTCTGTCTGATGCAGCCACAGAGCTGCCAGATCGAGCCTGAAATTTACCCCCACCATACCTGCCGTTTGGGAGCCGTAAAACAGAAGGTGCTTGATTACCACTGTGAGTTCGTGTATAAGCCGAAAATGCACGATTCGACTTCGGTTTTCTGTTGCACGATGATTGCCGATCTGAAAGCTTCGGAAGACTTCGGCGGTCTTCTATTTATATCTCGATCCCCATTTGAAAGAAATGAAAGAAATTGGCG
>NC_046663.1:107943936-107947847 GCF_010883055.1 Belonocnema kinseyi | reverse complement strand
TAACATTAATTTCAATTAATAGTTGATTAAATTTCAATAGAAATAAATAAGCTTTACTAAAACAATTAGTTTTCTGAACAAAAATTTGAATAAAATACATAAATTAAAAAAAAATTGTGAAATTTGTTTTAAATTAAATATTTAAATATTTAAACAAAAAGTTAAATATTTATCGCAAAGGCTGAATTGTTTATGAAAAAAGGAATTTTTAATAAAATACATGAACTTTGCACAAAAGATATATATTTTCTACCAAGTCTACTTTCAACCAGAAAAATTGAAGAAAGTATTTTAAAAAACTTTAAATTGTTTTAAATTATTGAAATTAATTGAAAATTCCTTAAAATGTTTTAAAAAATCCTAAAATATTTTAAATCCTTTAAAATCTCTTGAAATTTTGCAAAGCTCTTGAAAATTCCTTTGCAATTTTAAAAATACTATGAAATATTTTAAATCCTTTAAAATCTCATACTAAATCATTGAAATCAATTAAAAATTCCTTGGAATCTGTTAAAATATCCTAAAATATATCAAATCCTTTGAAATCTCAGATTAAATTACTGTAATCAATAGAAAATTCCTTGGTGTCTTTTAAAACTTCCTCAAATATTTAAAATTCTTACAAATGTATTGAAATCTCTTGAAATTTTTTAAAGCTTTTGAAAATATCTTGAAATTAAAAAAAAACATGAAATATTTCGAATCGTTTGAAATCTCATACTTAATTATTAAAATCATTTAAAAATTCCTTGAAATCTATTAAAATATCCTAAAATAAATTAAATCCTTTAAAATCTCATTTTAAATTACTGTAATCAATTGAAAATTCCTTGGCGTCTTTTAATACTTTTAATGGAAATAGTTAAACTTTCAACTAAAACAAATAGTTTTCGCTTTAAATTTTTTAAATTAATTGAAAATTTCTTGGAATGTTTTAAAATATCATAAAAAAGATTAAATCCTTTAAAATCTCTTGCAATTTTTCAAAGCTCTTGAAAATTCATTGCATATTTAAAAATACCCTAAAATATCTTAAATCCTTTAAAACCTCATTCAAAATAATTGAAATCAATTGAAAATTTCTTGAAATTTATTAAAATATCCTAAAATATATCAAATTCTTTAAAATCTCATATTAAATTACTGCTATCAATAGAAAATTCCTTTGCGTCTTTTTATACTTCCTCAAATATTTAAAATCCTTACAAATCTTTTGAAATCTCTTGAAATTTTTTAAAGCTCTTGAAAATATCTTGAAATTAAAAAAAACGATGAAATATTTAAAATACTTTAAAACCTCATACTGAATTATTAAAATTATTTGAAAATTCCTTGAAATCTATTAAAATATGCTAAAATATATCAAATTCTTTAGAATCTCATATTAAATTACTATAATCAGTTGAAAATTCCTTGGCGTCTTTTAAACCTTCCTCAAAAATTTAAAATTTTTACAAATTTTTGAAAACTCTTGAAATTTTTTAAAATCTTCAAATTGAAATTTATAAAACTTAATGCTTTAGAAACTGTGGGCTTTAGAAACTTTAGGCTTTACAAAATTCTAATTATAAAATGTCAGAAATTTAAAATTTAGGAATTTTCCTACTTAGTTCAGTTAATTTTCAACAAAACAGTTCCACTTTCAACCAGAAAAGTTGAAAAAAATAGTTTAAATTATTTAAAATTGCTTTAAATTGTTGAAATTTTTTGAAAATTTCTTGGAATGTTATAAAACATCCTAAAATATTGATAATCCTTTAAAATCTTGCGAAAACCCTCGACATCTTTTAACGATTTGTCAGTTATTTTGGAGTTTTTTTTAACAACCCTGCTATAATTGTTAAAATTCGTTGAAATTCCTGTAAATTAAAAAATGAATTGCAAATTCATTAAAATCTTTTTGAACATCCTTAAATATTTAAAATCCTTTAAAATCTTTTGAAATCTCTTGAAAATTCCTTGAAAATTCAAAAATACCCTAACAAAAAAATATATATAATTTTATAATTATATACAAAAGACGTTAAAAGTTTTTGAAAATTAAATTTCGAAAGCTTCGCATTTTTATTGATTCCATTTTCATAACTCTAATCTACAAATATTTTAATATTTAAAGTTTTTAAACTTTTATCTTTTTTAAATTTCAATCTGAAGCTTCACAAAATTTTAAGAGATTTTAAAAGATTTTTAAGGATTTTAAATATTTGAGGATGTTTTAGAAGATGTCAAGGAATTTTCAATTTATTTTTATAATTTACAGGAATTTCAAAGAATTAAAAAAATTCAGAAGGGCTATTTATTAAAATTCCAAAGTAATTTGCAAATCCTAAAAAAAAGTCCTAGACATTTTAAAAAATTTTGAAGGATTTGAAAAATTTGAGAGAATTTTTAAGATCATAAGAAATTCTCATTGTTTACAGTAATTTAATATGACATTTTTAAGGATTTTAAATATTTCAAGGAATTAAAATTTACTTAAGGATTTTAAATATTTCAGGGAATTAAAAATTTCTTAAGGAATTTTCAAGAGCTTTAAAAAATTTCAAGAAATTTCAAAAGATTTTGAATAAATGTGAATGTTCTAAAAGATGTCAAGTAATTTTCTATTTATTTTTATAATTTCAAGGTATTTCCACGAATTCTAACAGTTTAAGCAGAATTATTAAAAAAATTTCAAAGTACTTTAGAGGTCTTTAAAAGTTGTCTAGGTATTTGAAAATATTTGGAAGGTTTCGAAATACTTAAGAGTATTTAAAAAGGTTCCAAAGAATTTTTAATTGATTAAAGTAATTTAATATGAGATTTTAAAGGATTTTAAATATTTGAGGATGTTTTAAAAGACGTCAAGGAATTTTCACCCTATTTTTCTAATTTTAAGGAATTTCAAAGAATTTAAAAAAAGTAACTGAAAAATATTTAAAACATGTCAAGATTTTTCAAAATATTTGGAGGGTTTCGAAATATTTGAGAGTATTTTGAAAGGTTCCAAGGAATTTTCAATTGATTACAGTAATATAGTATGAGATTTTAAAGGATTTGATACATCTTAGGATATTTTACTAGATTCCAAGGAATTTTGAATTGATTTCAATAATTTAGCATGAGATTTTAAAGGATTAAAAATATTTTAGGGTATTTTTAATATTGCAAGGAATTTTCAGGAGCATTGCAAAGTTTCAAGAGGTTTAAAAGGATTTTGAATATTTTAAGATGTTTTAAAATATTTCAAGGAATTTTCAATTAATTTCAATAATTACAAGCAATTTCAAATAATTTTAACTATTTTTTAACTATTTTTTTTCAAATTTTCTGGTAGAAAGTGGAACTGCTTTGATCAAAATTTAGTTTTTTTTCGGTTGATGATTTATCAATCGAGTTAAAAAATTTCTTTTCATAAATTTAACTATTTTGTGGAATTTTTGTTGTTATTTTTGTTTGAAAATTAATTAATTTTAACTACAAAAAAATTTATCTTTTTTTGTCGAAAATTTAACTATGATTAAACATTAATTTTTGTATATAAAAGTAGACTTAGTGGAAAATAAATTTCTTTTGTGTAAAGTTCATGCATTTTATTAAAAATGCCTTTTTCGTATACAATGTAGCCTTTTGGATAAAAATTTTACTTTTTGTTTGAATATTTAAATATTTTGTTTAAAAAAAATGTAACAATTTTTTTCCAGAAGACTAATTGTTTTAGTTAAAAGATTAACTATTTCTATTAAAAGTTAGTCAACTATTCATTAAAATTAATGTTATATTTTATAATTATAATATTAAAATTAATAATATATATATATATTCGGTTCGATTTTGATTCCACTAGAATCAAACCGAAGGGCCTATGACAAAGCCACCGAACGCGTCCTCGGGTTGCGGATAGAGGGTCCCTGTACCAAGGGTTTCTGCTG
>NC_046663.1:107933580-107943836 GCF_010883055.1 Belonocnema kinseyi | reverse complement strand
ATAGAAAACCAACGAAGTCTTCCGAAGCTTTCAGATCGGCAATCATCGTACAGCAGAAAACCGAAGTCGAATCGTGCATTTTCGGCTTATACACAAACTCACAGTGGTAATCATGCACCTTCTGTTTTGCAACTTCCAAACGGTAGGTATGTTGGAGGGTAAATTTCAAGTTTGATCTGGCAGCTCTGCGCAGCCATCTTATGTTTAGAAATATCTATTATAACATATGACTCAAGCAGTAATATTGCTTTAAGGGCATGTGATACTTAGGAAATTGTCGATTTTACCAGTTTTAGGTTCCCCCGGATTTTTTTCTAGAATAATAAATATTTTGTCTTAAAAATTTGGGAAATGATAGCGCACATGCTAACGGACGTCCCCACACACTTTTTTGTGGGTTTATTTAAAAAAGTTTTAATTTAGCAAAATGTTATTAATTTACATAGTGCTTAGGAATTAGTATCGATTTTTTCAGTGTTAGATTCCCCCGGCTTTTTTCCTAGCATAAGAAATATTTTGTCGGCAAAATCTGGGAAATGATAGCGAACATGCTAAGGACGTCCTCGCACACTTTTTTTCTGTTTATTTTTCAAAAAATTTGATTTTGCTCACAACCTGTGTTTATTTCGAGGTTATGTATGTTACAATTCTCCTGAGCGTTACTTCCAAACTACACAATATTTTTGGCCGAAAACTTTGGACTTACAAATAAAACTAATCTCCCGGAACTAACCTTGTTTGCAGGCAATTAAAAAAGTTTATTTCATCAATAATTTTCAAATTATCGGAAAGGCAGAGATGAAAAACGACATAACCTCAAAATAATGCATAAAATTTTTATTCAGCACAATAAATTTTTTTTGTTATTATCCCTCAAAAACGAGTCCGGGGACGTCCGTTATGATATTTTATAGCATCTCCGAATTCATATTATAAACATTTTCATTTTTGTTGGAAAAAAAGCCAGGGGAACTGTACCCCATTGACCACACGACGAAGTATCACATGCCCTTAATAATTATGTTATGGGTAAAATACGCAAAACGTATCGCTGTAGCTGAGCGAGCAATACATTATGGTTGGAATAACCAGAATGATGCGTGCATCGTTAAATTAATTCTTTCAGTATACCGATAAGAGTTTAATTTCACACACAGAAAATATTATAAAATTTATGTTGAATAGAATATTTAGCACAAATTTTTTATTTATATCGGTAATTTTTCATTCATAATTGTTTATTTAATTAATTTTAATGTATTCTCGTATACAAAGGTTTTGATTATAATTAATCCTGATTTGCTAGATTACTAACAAAGTTTTAATTTTTAATTATTAAGCAAGGTTGAAGCTCTCGAATTCAAAGACTAATAAACAATTGAAAAATTTCCATAAATTTAACCTACATCATATGATAGATTTTACCATTGAAATTGAAGATTTTTCTGTAAAATTCGCAAAACCTATTTGTAAAATAAATAATTGGTTAACTTTGACCTTCACCTATAAATTCATGAATATCTCATTATACCTATAAGTAAATCTTC
Organism: Belonocnema kinseyi; assembly: GCF_010883055.1. NCBI lineage: Eukaryota > Metazoa > Arthropoda > Insecta > Hymenoptera > Cynipidae > Belonocnema > Belonocnema kinseyi. The sequence goes on along the minus strand of NC_046663.1, from coordinate 107,942,289 downwards.
TGCTAATCATTGAAATTTAGTAATGATATAGTTCAATAAATATAAAATCCACTTAATGGAGGGGAGAAAAAATTCTTCTAAATTTTCGAGAATTGTTGAAATTTAAATAACTTCATTCAATACAAGACACTTATTTCACATCAGTTGAATTGAAAATATGTTTAACACGCGATGTCCCGCAGAGGAAATGAGTAGTTTGGAATTAAGTGAAAAAGCGGGAGAGAAAGAAACGTGACATTTGGCGGCTCGATCCTGACCGAAAAGACCCGAGTATCATCGAGCGCAATCACTGGTATCAGAATTACATAAAGCAGCGGTCTTTCTGGTTTTGTCACCGGAGAATAGAAACTTCTATTAATTCAAGTGCTATCAATGTTATCTGCATCATTTTTATTACCTATATGTCCAATTTTGTTCCAAAAATGCATCAAAGCTTTGCACAATGGAGAAAAAGTTGAGAACTACATAACTGCATTAAAAATTACAACCTGATTCTTTAAATTCTATTGATTTATTTGGATTCCTTGAACTCTCTGAAACTCTCTTTAGTTCCTTAAATTCATTTGAATTCTTTGGATTTTTTAAAAATTTACATTGAATTATGTATTTAGAAATTTATTAGATTTAGCTTAAGTTCTTTTTAATTCTCTAATTCACCTTGAATTCTTTCAAACTCACCTCGAATTCCCTTAACTTCTTTTGAATTTTCTTTAAATTCCTATGAGTTTTTTAACTCTTCTATAATGTTTTGAATCCATTCCAATTGCTTGAATTCCGTTTGAATCTTTCGTTTTTCTTCTTCAATTTTTCGAATTTTCTTTATTTCACCTTGGTTTATTTAAATTATATTAAATTCTTTCTAATTCATTGTACTATATTTAAGGGTTTGTCTAGTTTCACCGAAATTCGGTAAGCGTAGAGCACATATTTTCGTTCAGCCCAGAGGAACTAGAAAGAAGAGCGGCTAGGCTCACCGAAATTTGCTAAACCTAGCAAAACTATTTTCGATGAGCCTAGGCATTTCATTTGCTTAATTCTTTCAAATTAACGTCGAATTGTTTTTAAGTCACCTTGAATTCTTTAAATGCAGACGAATTATTTTTACTTCTTTAAAACAATTTAATTTTATTAATTTCTCTAAATTATTTTAAATTATCTATAATTCTCCTGAATTGTTTTGAATTGTTTTAATTCCATTTTAATTTTTTAAATTGCCTTGGAATATTCACTTATTTCAATTCTTCGAATTCTCTTTAATCTGCCTGGAATTCTTATAATGACTTTAAATTCTTTGAATTTGTTTAATTCAGTGAATCCTCTTTAAATCGACCGGATATTCTTTAATTCTTTTAAATTGTTTAGTTTTGTTTAATTGACTCGAATTGACAGATAATTCCCTTAAATTCTTCTTGTATTCATTTATATTCTTTTTAATTCTCCTTATTTCAATTTGAATTCTTGTAAATAATTTTGCATTCTTTCAATTATCGTGAATTGACCTTGAATTCTCATGAAGTATTTTTTCTTTTTTTTTCTTTGAATTCTCTTAACATATATGCATTTTTTCGAATTAATATTTTTGAATTTCTTTCAGTTCTAGTTAATTCTCCTTAATTTACTATGAACTGTTTGAATTATTATGAATATCTATTAATTATTCTAAATTCTTTTAAGTCTTCAAACTATTTTGAATTTTGTTTGCTCTCTTGAATTATTTAAACGTTTAGAACATTCTTGTGAATTTACCTTAAAATCGTTCGAATTTTTCTGAGGTCACTATGAATTCTTTGAACTATTTTGTGTTCTTTGAATTTTGTTGAATTCTGTTCAATGATTTCGTATTCTTTTGATTTCTTTTGAATTTTGTTTGAATTCTCTTAAGCTCTTTTGAATGCTTTTGGCAGTTCGTTGAATTATGTTGAACTTTGAACATGAAATTAAATTAAGTATACCAGTGTGAAGTAAATTCAGTATATTCCTACTGAATTTAGTATGAACGTATACAATATACGTATACGGAGAGAAATTTTGGGAGATTAATGCACGGCGCTACTCCTTGATTTTATTACGATTTAGCGCGAGGACTAAGATCTTGGAACCCTTGCTTTTAAAGCATAGGCCTCAAAGATTCGGGCATTAGACTATGCCCCTTTGCTCTCAGGTCTCGAATTTTTTGATTTTCGATCACGGAGTCCGAGACTTTAAATCTTGTAAAAATTGTAGCTCTAACATCACGCGCTTCCGTGAATTAATCTCTTGAAATTTCTCTCCGTGTATGAATATACTAAATTTACGGTGTATACTAAATTTAATTTCATGTTGTTCCTTCTTGCTTCCATTACATGTATACTAAATCTAGTACAGGTCATACTAACAGTGTGGTTAACCCACATTAGTAATAATGATGTTGAGATACTTTTAAAAAGTTAATATAACGTGAGACCAGTGTGAGTGCAATATGCCAATAAACAAGCAGACTTGTTAAAAAATAAAGACTTTTGAACTGATGATCCTAGAGATAACAAGACTTGCAGTGCCGTATGTAGAATTATGACAACAAAGTGATAATAATTAGAATCGTAAAAGAGTTATACTTACTTGCACTAATTGATGTAATTTAATGACTGAATGAATTATAATTAATTTTTGGACTATGCAAACATATTGAAAATAAATTCTTAACATACACTGTCAATAGAATCTTTTGGAAATTCAATATACATGTAAGTAAAGTCATTGATCGACTAAATACTTGCTTATAATGAAAGTGCAACGTACATGTGGAATTTTTTTCAAATTACCTTTGGGTTTAAAAATTTTAAAGTGAGTACAGGTGCTTCGGGGTTAGGTGTCTTAATTATTTTTTTATTTGAACTTTTCTACTTTAAAACCAGTGAATTTATGTTTATCTTGAAAAAATATTACGCTTTATTATTTATAATTGCACATTACTGCCAAAATTGTTTTTAATTTGTGTAAAGTGCAGATAAATATCTCTCTTTTCTAATAAATGATCAATATGCATTATATGGAATTTAATATACATATTCTCTTAATGGCGATTTTATATAATGAGATTTTACCTTTAATTTTAAATTGTATATTAAATGTATATAAAAATTGCAAACATTTTTAATAGTGTAAATTATAGCAATTCAGAATATTGTTGAGCTCAAATTCAGCAATATGTGTCTGGATTTAGTTAAGGTTGGTCTGAATTTAGGTATTATTTAAATTTGAGTATTAAGATCTTACATTTAGATCAATTTTATAATTAAATCTAGACAAATTGTTCTGCATTACATGCAAAATAATTTATGGAATTTATGATAAAATAATTTTAAGGTGTAACTATTAAAAATGCGCTATTAAAAATAGCACAGACAGAGAAACTCTTCTTTAGTTTTACAAGAATTTTGAGTAATAAAGACAGATTTTAGTTTTCTTAATTTGACCTACTCAAAATCTTAACTTGTCTTTTACCGGTTCTATGCATTTTACAGAAAAGAATTTAGAGAGTATCTACAATATTTTTTTATACATACAAGAGCAATTCTGTTTCTATTTTAGCTGAAAGTTTTGCAGATTGTAAAACAAACATTAAAAACTAAAAGCATTGCTGAATCAGTTATTATGATACGAATCCTATTATTACGTGAATCTTCAAATATGTCAATATAAAACAAAAGTAGTAGTACGTGTTTTTATTATTGCTACCCATCACGATTATGTTTTCGTGCCTCTAAATTGAAAAATTAATTTGGGAATTTGTTAAATAATTAGAAACAATAGTTGATTTCTTTAGAATAGTAAATTATTCTAAAAAAAAACAGTTGTGTTAATTTTCCAAATCATTACTTCGATTAAAAAAAAAGATAATAACAAAATTTAAGAAGGCAGAGTTTTTCTGATTTTCACCATTTTATTAGCTTACATATGTTGGAAACGTGTTGAGAATAATAAAGCCACTAGAGATTTTACCCTTTTGCTTGATAGAGTGGAACAAAACTTTTTGTACGATGAGTGCTGTCGTGAGATTATATGTAGAATGTCAACTGAACTAGTTTCAAGTAATCAAACGCAAGTGCATTTGACTATAGTGCCAATTTTTCGCAATAAATCAAGCGTGAGAGATGATTTCAGTTGCAGTTCAGGGACGTGTCTATTTATTCCATGAACCTAACTCAAAGTTGTAATTTAATTCTAAAAGAGACTCTATATAACAAAGAGCTTTTGTTTAACTACTAAAATACCATAGAATTGAATATTACTATTTTCAATGGTTTTAAATAATAAAATCATTCATTCTTATTTTCAATGAATAATTCCATTAGAAGCTCAAATAACCAATATTAACGGAAATCAAAAATGAGATTTCGCTTTTGAAAAATAAACTAGTACAGGAAAGGTTGGAAACGTATCTCACAATTCATCTTAAATTACAATTTTCCTATTAGTCGACTAGAAGTAATCTAATTTAAATTGAAACTGTTAAAAATCCAATCAGCTTGATGCAAATTTTCAACTATAGAATTTTAGATTAAAATAATAATATGATCTTATTAAATTAATATTTATCAGTTTAAACTAAATTATAAAGATGGTTCAGAAAAATTTGTATTAAAAATAAGCATTACTTCTAAGTAGGAAATTATTTTAAAATTGAATAAACCACCATAAAAAATGGTGTTTTATTGTTACTGTTTAACCTACATTGACAGACTATATATAGGTCCCAACAGTCAGATGTTAATTACGCTAAAAAATCAGAACTAAAATATGAGATAATCGATAGTGTACATATACATCAATAACTGACATATTTAAAAAGAAAATTCAAGTAGCGAGACATATTCACAGATATAAGAGGTTTCAAGGATATCAGATATGTTCATTTAATTGCGATGAAGGAACGAGAATGAACTGAAAGATTTGATATGTTATCAGTAAGGCTAATCCCGTAGAATCAGACTAAATATTTTTAATTCATTGAGGATTGCCATTTCAAAGTTTATCAAACCTTTTTTAAAACTTCTTAAACATATATATATATATTATATATTTATATATATATTTGTATATTCTATTGGCAAATTTTAGTACTTTTGAACAGAAAATGTGTGCATTCGTGATCGTCGTATATTCTAAATGATCGAGATTGGATGAGGATTTAACAATTGTGGAGTGAGTTGGTTTTTCTGTACATTAAGGAATATCGAAATATTAGTGACCCGACTAGTTTTGTGATTGCAAAGTGGCAAAAATCGGTGCGCAATGCACTGACAAATTTTAGAACGTGTTGTTTGACTGACTTGAAGTCGAAGACAATATAAGGCTTGACTGACTAAAGGTCGTAAGTGCATCGAATTCTTCAGAGTCATGACGCTAAAAAAAGAAAAGAAGAAGTCCATTTCGAAAAAAGTGGCGAATAAGACAAATGCGAAAGCCGTCAATTCAACCGAAGAAGCCCTGAAGTCTCAAGTAAGGATTCCCAGCAAAGTCTCAAAGGAGCACAAGCACTCCGATAAGCCGGAATCAGGTGTGTTTGAAATTTCACTCGGATTATGTTACAGTTGGAAGCGACACACTGGAATTCGAGCTCTATAGTGGATATTGTAAATTGACAAACAATGAAAAAATATGGTAATAATATGCTTTATTTGTGAGCAATAACGCATATTTATATAAATGACTAAAAAATGAAATTGAACCATGTTAAACATACTATTATTTTTTAACATGGCAAAAGTAACTTATAAATAAAGATGATAAAATTGCATAAACTTCCAAGAACTTAAAGTCTAAAAAAATATACCTTTTTATCTAAATGCTTAACAGATTTAGAAAGAAAAACAAAACATCAAAAACTAAATTAATAGATTTCTGTTTTTTAACAGCTTAAATGCAAATGCGTTGCTGAGAGCAAGAGCGGTTAAAAACATTAATCTTATTAACAATTAATTAAGAAAGTTGCGGACAGAAAAGTGAGGTTTATCCCAGGTGGAAATGTCGGTAGTGTGCCTGAGTTCACCACCGGCGTAGTACTGGTCCAGTACTGCCCATCAGTACAGGCATACCAGCCTAAAACAGACAGTCTAAAACGCGACAAAATAAAATATTACACGAAGAAAAATTGTAGTCGATTTAAATGATTTATTTGATAATTATTTTATTGATATTCGTGTTATAATTTCGTGTATTTTACATTTACAAAACGTCGTATTATAATAAATAATCAGAAGAAGAGAGCTCAAAATTTGTACTTTAACTTTTCTGAACTTTACCTTATGAGAATGGTTTTTTCACCAAGTTTTAACTTGTCGGTTTAGCGCAGTGGTTAGCACTCCCGACTGCTAGGCGATAGATATACGTTATAGGTATGCATGTTCGGTCCCCCTTAGCGTTAGAAATTTTATTTGTAATATAATGTTTAAAAATGTAATATGTGTATTCATTCTAAGCAGTGCGATTTACATGTATTGACAAAATACTCACAGTCAATTATTACTTATTTTTTATATACCCTTTTTGTTATATCTTTAGATTATAGAAATTGTGGTTGTGAAAATTAAACAAATAGTTTGAAAATTATATTTGTGTAATTATAAATAGTATTCGGACTATATGCAATCGTATGATGATAAATGGATGGTCGTTAAAACAATTAAATAATTTTGATCATTTTTAAAATTAACTCCGGCATTTTCGTATGCCAGCAGTTTGCCAGTACTGCGCCAGTGCTGGCACGCCAGCACCGCCAAGCAGTACATCCAAGCAGTTACAAGACAGTCCTGGTACAGTACTGGCCCAGTACAACCAGCCAGTACTGGAACTCCGACAGGCTGTACTGGGCCAGTACTGGGCCGGTGTTGTATTTCTACCTGAGATATTGTATATTATAATAAATAATACATTTCTAGTCCCTCAATCAAATGGCAATTACAAATTATCTCAAAAGAAATATTTTTGTTAAGTGAAAAAGTTAATCTAACCAAATAAAACTGAAATAAAGTGAAAATTCCTTTTAGTTAAAGCTTAATATAACCAATTGATCTGTTTAGCCAAATTCGGTATTTTAAATGTGTATTTTCATCAGAATATATGATTTTATAATAAAAAATTTGGAATCCTAAATATTAATTGTGAAATCGCAGAATTAATTTATTTTCTGTTTTTTTGCAACACCTTACAGTAATTTATGTTTAGTTTTGTAACAATTACAATGAAACTTATTATAAAAAAGTACTGATGAAATATGAACTTATGAGAAACTCGAATTTTTTAAACCCGAATTCTGATTAAAATAACAAAAGTTTCTTATATGTTCATACTTAACTTGATGTTACAGTTAGACGAATTTTGAATTTATTCGGATAACCTGTCAATGGAATTGAAAAATATAACTATACTTCATGCAATGTTCATTGCAATTTATTATTGCATATCAACAAATATGGAACTTCCCTTGAAATATTCTTTGAATTTTTTAATAAAGTTCGAAGCACTTTTTCCTTGCGGATTAAAAATTTATTTTAAAATTCCTTCATCAAGAAGGCACGCAAATTTCTAATGTTTGTTTTGTTTGAAGTCATCTCCTCATTTTGTGTTATTAATTTGGAAAAAAATTTACCTAGTTTTTGAGATTTTAATACAGTTAGGTGTTACACTCATCTCGTAATATACCCAGAAACGTTAAAAATTGTATGATACCTTTAATTTTTAAAAGAATCGTAAATGCTGATTAGACGTGGTATAAAACAATAGTCCAGGCATTACGTCGAAAAAAAGTGTGAAATTCCAGAAAAAATCCTACTTACAATTTTTTTAATGAGAAAGTTTCGTTGAGGGGTCCTTTTTAACATATCAAAAATACTAGAACAGATCAATTGCGAAAACAAGTTTTTTTTTTTAACAGTTCCAAAAGTTACTTGTGCGTGGACGGATTCTTCCCATTGTATTTTAGAGCAAAATATCCAACAGAAAAAAGAAAGAAAACAAAATTCTGAACAAATTTTATTTAAAAAATAATCCGCTAACTTTAATTGGTTCCGAGTTATAATATACTTAAGAATCCCCATTTTTTTGGATTTTCCGCGAAAAATCACTAAGTTTCAAAAAATACTGTGTATCTTTGCAAGTAATTACTGCACGGAAAAGTCTTCCACAGGGGAGTGAAACTAGACTCAATTTTCCGTAATTACAAAATAAGAACAATATCCTACCTATGATATGTCATGAGTTATGTTCTTCAAAGTTGGCCATTTTGGCCTGTATTTAGGGGCGAAAAAGTGGACTTTAGTTTTTTCCAAATAAATCCTGTCAAGTTCAGTTTACGATGATTGTGCCGCAGAATGAAATAGAGTCTACAAAAATCTGCGTATATCTAAAAAAAGAAAGTCTTTTAGACCTATTATTTTAGGAATTGTAAGGTTTCAAAAATTTCATTTTTTTTTTGCATTTTTTACTAAAATTGAAAAAAGTGGAGCCAATTTGGTGTAAGATAAAAAAAAAGTATCCTTGGAAAGTGCACTCTTCATGCATAGAGGCACCTGAGCATACACTAAAGTAGAACTACGGTCATATTTCGAAATTTCTGTCACAAATAAGTATATACAGTCTGTCAAGTTAAAGCGTGGGTGGCTTTACTCGCAGTCGGTAAGGTGTATAGACATGATTTTGGTGTCAAAATATTAAGAAGAGCTCCCTCTT
>NC_046663.1:107929262-107933480 GCF_010883055.1 Belonocnema kinseyi | reverse complement strand
AAGAGGGAGCTCTTCTTAATATTTTGACACCAAAATCATGTTGATACACCTTACCGACTGCGAGTAAAGCCACCCACGCTTTAACTTGACAGACTGTATGATTCATTTATCATGTATGATACGTTTTTTGACATTGATCAATAAATAATTGTTTATAACAAAAGCCTGCTATCACTACTTTTGTTTACTTTTTGGCCATTTTTTAGCATTTTTGTGGCAAAAAAGTCATTGTAATTGATTAAAAATGTGTAATATGTTTTTTATCCATAAGAAAATATTTTTATTAATAATTTTTTATAACAAAATATTGCTATAACCAGTGTGGAGTACTTTTTTACTACTTTTATGGCAAAAAGGTACTTATCATTTATTAAAAATGTGATATATATTTTTGATCGATAAACAAATAGTTTTTTAATAGTGGTTTATAACAATTTTTCCTAATAAATACTTTTTCTGCATTCAATTTTATACTTACCTCCAAGACACTTGTAATTCTCAGTGATTTCCATAAATTGTACATAATATTCTGTGACCATTTTTTCGCATTAAGGAGGTGCCTAGATAGATCGCGAAAAATCGAAGAAAACTTTGGAAATTTTTTGTAACAAAGCTACACAATGTTTCGATCTAAAATCTGGACTGATATTGAGTGACGTTTCATTACAATAAATTTTTTTTTGAATGCAAAATGTTAATAAACAAATCCGCCATGACGTTCGAAAATTGATACCTTTTTTTAACTCTGGTTTTATGGGCAACGCCATAATTGCACAAAAACAAATAGGTATATCGACTAGGCAATTAACTTATCTTTAAACTGGCTATTTTTTTCTTTCGATAAGTTGAAAATTCGCTGAGTACTCTTGGAATGTTATACTTTCGATTTGCACAATAACAAAAATCGATTTTTTCATCAATCTATATAGGGATACCTCCTTAAGAATAAGTAACTAATTGATTTGTTGAAAGTGGTTCCATAACAAACGTAATTCAATATTAAGAAGAAATTAATGAATGAAAAAAGTAATTACATAAATTGGTTGTATATAAAAGTTCTTTAAATAAATTCATAAAATAGTTCAATTCATCAAAATAAAAAAATTAAGAAATGAATAGTTAATAAATAATTGAATGAAATCATTATTTATTATTGATTTCGGTAATAGAATGAATTACTTAATGCATTCATGTGTTTAAAATTATTTTCCATTTCTTTTTAAATTAATACGAACTCGCACAACACTTAAGAGTTCAAATGTTTGTACAAGTTAAGCATTATCAATTTCCAAACTTGGTAAAGTTTTCTTGAGTGACTGTATTTTTATGACCTGATAAAAATATATATCACATTTTTAATTAATCATAAAGCTTTCATGCTACAAAAGTATTCCAAACTGATTATGACAAGATATTATAATAAATAATTCTTACAAAAGTATTTTATTATTATTAGAAACTAATTATTTATCAATAAAAAATATATATTACATCTTTAATCAATGATAAGTACTTTTTTGCCATGAAAGTAGTCAAAAAGTACTCAACAGTGTTTATAGCAATATTTTGTTATAAACAATTATTAAGTACAAATATTTGCTTATGAATAAGAAACATATTATACATTTATAATCAATTACGATGACTTTTTTGCCACAAAAATGCTAAAAAATTGCCAAAAAGTAAACATAAGTAGTGATAGCAAGCTTTCGTTATAAACAATTATTTATTTATCAACTTATTTGTGACAAAAATTTTGAAATATGACCGTAGTTCTACTTTACGGTACGCTCAGGTGCCTCTATGAATGAAGAGTGCACTTTCCAAGGTCATGTCTCGTGACCTATTCGGACTAGGACGCATTTTTATGTTACGCCAAATTGGCTTCACTTTCATTTATTCTCTAGGAACTTTGTGGTGTGATCCACAGGAAATGAGGTATTTTTCGAAAACATAACTTTTTCGATTTTAGTCAAAAATGCAACAAAAAAATGAAATTTGTGAAACCTTACAATTTCCAAAATAATAAGTCTAAAAGACTTTCTTTTTTTAAATATACGCAGATTTTTGTAGACTCTATTTCATCCTCTGGCACAATCAACGTAAACTGAACTTCACACGATTTATTTGGATAAAACTAAAGTCCACTTTTTTGCCCGTAAAAACAGTCCAAAATGGCCAAATTTGAGGGGACATAACTCATGATCTATCATAGGTAGGATATTGTTCTTGTTTTGTAATTACAGCGAATTGAGTCTAGTTTCACTAACCTGTGGAACACTTTTTCGTGCAGTAATTATTTGCAAAGATACGCAGTATTTTTTGAAACTTAGTGATTTTTCGCGGAAAATCCAAAAAATGGGGATTCTTAAGTATATTATAACTCGGAACCAATTAAAGTTAGCGGATTATTTTTTAAATTAAAATTTGTTCAGAATTTTGTTTTCTTTCTTTTTTCTGTTGGATATTTTGCTCTAAAATACAATGGGAAGAATCCGTCCACGCACAAGTAACTTTTGGAACTGTTTAAAAAAAAAACTTGTTTTTGCAATTGATCTGTTTTAGCATTTTTGATATGTCAAAAATGACCCCTTAACGAAACTTTCTCTTTAAAAACATTGCAAGTAGGATTTTTCCTGGAACAAAACTACTAGATGCCTGGACTATAAGTCGAGTATTGCCTTCTGAAAAAGTATGCCAGATTTTTCTTTTTCTTCCTGCATGTTTTGCCGGATCTTTCTTTTCTCTTTTCCGGCATGTTAGATCGTCAACATACTTAAATTATTATAAATAATTTTAAAGAACTTCTGATATATTATTATATATTCTACAGATTTCAATTTTAATTCTATAGAAAGTTAAAGAATGCAATTACTTGACAATATGCCGGAATTAAAAATTAAAGGGTAATTAAAGGTAAAATAAAAAAACAATAAATGTAACAATGCATCTCTATATATCCCCCCCCTGCAATAAAAAATCCTGGAAAATGCGGTGAGTGTGACTGTACCTGCTCCTCAATTCTAAAGAATTTTAAGGATTTTATGGTGAATTTAAAGGAATTCAATGTTAATTCCAGCAAGTTTGAAAATTCATCTTCAAAAACAGATATCGGAATTAAAAATTAAAGGTTAGGAACCCCTGTTTAGTGTGAGCTTCAAGCATTTTTTCAAAATTTTATTAAAGTGAAATACAAATTGTAAGTGTACATTTTATACTTAAAATTCTAATTTTATTTTCCTTAAATGAAAACTGGGTACCGTTAGGGGCCATCCATATACCACGTGAACATTTTAGTGGGTTGGGGGGTATGGCAAATTTCCACGCTTGTCCACGAGGGGGACGGGGGCGGTAGAATCCACGTGGACACTCGTTTCCCTAAATCTGTGAAAAATATACTGAAATCAGACAAGGTATACTCGAGGTACGCTTGAATTTTTTCTATTTTGCTTTGAAGACCAATAATGTCTATATTTTCATAAAATACGTCCACGTGGACATATTAGGGGCGGGGGGTGATTGTCAAAATTCCACGGCCGTCCACGAGGGTTAGGGGAGGGTCAAAAACTGGTGGAAAATTGTCTACGTGGTATACGGATGGCCCCTTACCGTAAAATACCGTAATACGTAGTACGTAGTACGTTGAGCGGGTTAGTATTGCGGAAATGTTCATAATATTAGTCAGTGCCTTTTTAAATTAAACAAAAAGACTTGGAAATTACGTTATAATGTCTAAAGGAAAGGTTTTTAACAAAGTTGACGACGCATTTACTTACAAAGTTAAAAGCTTAGCCTTCATATTGTTCAAGTAATTAATTCACACAAATGTAGAGGTGAGACTTCAAAAAATTAAAAATATTAAAAGAAGATTTTGAAACGCCCTATCGAAGGCCTTTTTAAAAAGTTATGAGTCGATGGAGTTCAAGAGATTCACAATGTATAAACACACCTCTTTAGCCCGTGCTGAAATCTCAATATGAACCTGGTAAAAGACTGACCAGTTTTCACTATTTTTGGCGCGGTCCTGGTCGGCTGAGCTGGTGAGGGCCATACATGGCCTGTAACTCTTTTACAGATCATTGTCCTGCTCAAGGCAAAATTCGTATGGCCTGTCCAGTTTTTCTAAGGTGTATCCTACTTTACAAAATAATGAAATAATAATCATAAACAAAAACTACTTTTTTTACTGTTTTATTTTTTTATTAATTAGATATCAGC
>NC_046663.1:107925135-107929162 GCF_010883055.1 Belonocnema kinseyi | reverse complement strand
ATCGACCCACACAATAACAACATGAACAATGTAAATTAGCGGGTTATGCTGACCAAACTTTCGATGAGCGCGACAATAACAAATATGAATTCCCTACCTGGAGCAGGCATCCACAAAACTGTACATACAGATTTTTTATATTTTTTTATGTGTGCGTCATTTTATTATTTTTAATTCAGAACAACGACAGTACATTTATAATTAATGACAGATATTTATATTATATTGTCTCGTTTGAGCCCCAACATAATTTAATTTTTTTTAATGGAAAAACTGGTGTGGGTCTTGTCAGCGCCACATTTTAAATGGGGCCAACAAGGTAAATTTCTGCGCGGCAGTTGTAATTTTGTTCCTCATAATATTTATCGAAGAATTCATTTTGATGGGAATGTTCAAAGTAACTTTCTTACCTTCTTAATAGAAATTTATGAAACTCCAAGCAGTAGTTTATCAAACGTTCTACATTTTTCTATATATTATATAAAATGCAATACATATTATGAGAAGTATAGCGTTACATTGAAAATTCCTTTCACTGTTTCTAAAAATTAATTGAAAATTAGTTTAGAGATGAAAAACAAATTAATCGCGGTGAGCATCAACCAATTTAAACCTAAATATCCTTAAAGCTAAATTATCGTGATTGAATATTGCTTTATGATCACGTACAAGTATTTTTCAAAATTAAAAGAATCCTAATAAAAAAAATGTTTCCTAAAATTTCCAGCTTTTACTTCTTCAACATTATTTTTTTGAAATTGTGAACATTTTCCAAGCATTATTTAGTTAGAACAACTGATGAGTATTAAAAATATTTGATTATTAAAGTATTTAAAAAAATATTTCTACACAGTTTAAGAAAATGCCAAAAAATGAAATATTTTTAAAAACAAACAAAAAAGATTTTTTAAAATTACAGAATTTTTTAATATAGGAATATTAATGATATTTCTCTATTAAAATCCTCTTTCACAATATTATAAATAATTAAAAGAGAATCCCTATAGAAGAAAGCGAGAATTCCAGTAGATAATACGATTGGTGGGGTTTTCACCCTTTGGAAATCTGATTCAGGTCAAGCGTTCAATCAGTTAGAAGCGGAAGGAAGTTGCAAGCTCGACCGCAAGCCGTCGCTCCGACGGAAGCTTGGGGCGTTGATAAAAGGAGGTGCCGAGTTACCGGCCGCGATAAATCGAGGCTTGCAACCGATACGAAGGAGTTTGAGTTTCAGCAAGGATTTAAACCGTACTCCCGAGAAGAAACCTTACAGAACCAGAAGTGTTCAGTGGTACAACAGTCTAAGCTCATTGGCGGAAAATGATCCAATTCTCGAGGACAGCGAATCTTTTATATCTGACAATGAGGAAGAAATTTATCCTGGAAAAGTCATCACCAGGAATTACAGCCTTCTCGAAAAATATCCCGTGAGAACATTTTTTTATTGTATTATTCTTTACATATTTGTATTTTGTATAATTCAGTATTTTGCACTTTAAATGTATTTAATTCTTTCATTTTCATTTATGCAAAAAAAATTTCATTTTATTTTCACAATCGCCTGACGATCACCCTGTGATCAGAGACTTTAGAATCATCATTTCTGATCGTTCCAACTGTAGCGATTTTAGTCTGAAATTTATCTTTTTGAGTGCTTCTTTTTTTATTATTTGAAAATCTTTAAACTCTTTTAACTGTGAGACGTAACATGACAATAGAATAAAATAAAACTCTCAAATTAAAAAAAAAATATTAAGTACATCGTTATTGAACATTTCACTACTAAAAGTAGAAATATTTGAATATATTGAAATAATTTTAAATTTGGAAATTTAACAGTTAAAGGGTTTTACGGCAGAGGCATTGAGTGTCAAGGAAAATATTTGTGAGTAGACAAAAAAAAAGTTCTCAAAACCCGAATTATTTTTTAAACAAAAAATGAGAGAGAAAATTCGAGAGTTGGTAGAACTCTATACGTATGTTAGATAGCTAAAAATTTCATTTCAGTTCGATATTAAAAAGAAATCATATGGCAAATAATTAAGTTTATACCTTAGTTTAAGATTATTCATTAAAATTATATAATATTCACTGCTCATTTTTATTGAGATTGATCTACTAGCTTTAACAAGCCTAACAGCTCGCATGTCATGTGGCGCTGTTTCAAGGAAAAAAAGGTGAAAAAATACGGGCCTATATATCTTTTAAAAATAGTTGTAAAAAGTTCATACTTTTACAGAAAAGTATCATTAGAATGTATTCTCTGTCATAATCATGAAGGTACCAAAAAAAATTTGTTCCTTAAACTCAAATTAATATAAAATATATCATCGAAATACCAGAAATTTGTTACAAGACAAATACTTATAGAAGGCTTCAAACTGAACATTAAAATTTTTCAAAACTTTCAACAAACTTATTTTGTCATAAAATAAGTGAAAAAATAATTGCGTAAAAATTAATACATGATTTTTCAAGACATTTTTTTACATTCTGATTCATGAGAGTGAAATGTAATCGTTCAAAGGACCCCGCACAATTTACATTAAAATCGGGCCCCAGTTAAATTGGCTGAAATTCCAATATAATATAGTTCAAAGCCTCCTAATGAAAAATTCTAATGAGCACTAGTCCAAAAAATCAAAATTTTTCGAGATAGGTGCGGCTGTACGCGAAAAATATGATCATAAGCGAATCTAGTGTCCCGCTTCAAACTTGAAGGTGAGGTGTAGATTTTTAAATAAACTGTGATCAGAATAACCGCTGACAATAATAGAAACACTGGTAAGACCAGTCCAGCTAGTGAGGGCAACAAAATGGCGCTGTCCTGGTATTAATAGGCAAAAGCATGGCGCTGCCCTGGCAATGTAAACACTGTTCGAAATATTAAAGTGGAAGACAGTTCAGTCAATGAATAAAAGACTGTAGATCAGTCCAATTATCAAAAGAAAGCCAGTCCAGGTACTAAAGGCAATGTAATAAGGACTGCCCTGGCAATGTGAAGATTTCTCAAAATAATCAAGGCAAAAGACATTCTGGACTACCAAAGATATTTTGTAGTCCAGTTAATTAGGACAAGACTATACAGGATGATTTTTTTAACTTGAAACTTTCAATTCATAACATTTTTCGAGCCATTTGAAAGTTTCGAGTTAAAAAATCACCCTGTATATCCAGGGTGATTTGTTTTTAACTTGAAACTTTCAAATAGCTCGAAAATATGCATTCTGTGAAAAAATGTTATGAATCAAAAGTTTCAAGTTAAAAAAATCACCCTATATATCAGTCCAACGAACAAAGACGAGACATGTTATTAGTCCAGTCGGTTAAGACCAGACTATAAATCAGTCCAACCGACTGGGCTCATAACATGCCTTGCCTTTGTTGGTTGGACTGATCTATAGTTCCGTCTTAACCGATTGGACTAATAACACATCTCGCCTTTGTTGGTTGAACTGATTTATAGTCTTGTCTTAACCCACTGGACTAATAACATGTCTTGCATTTGTTGGTTGGACTGATTTATAGTCTTGGCTTAACCGACTGTACTAATTCTGGTATCCCAGAATGTCTTTTGCCTTGATCATTTTGAAAAATCTTCACATTGCCAGGACAGTCCCCATTACATTGCCTTTAGTAGCTGGACTGGCTTTACCTTTGATAACTGGACTGGTCTATCGTCCTTTATTCATTGACAGAACAGTCTTCCACCTTTAATATTTCGAACAGTGTTTACATTACCAGGACAGCGCCATGATTTCGCCTATTATTACCAGGACAGCGCCATTTTGTTGCCCTTATTAGCTGAACTGGTCTTACCAGTGTTTCTAGTATTGTCAGTAATTGTGCTGATCACAGTTTATTGAAAAAGCTGCACGCACAGAGTATGAAAATCATAAAATCTTGTCGGGGTCTGTCTATATGTATGCAGGTATGTATGTATGTATGTATGTATGTATGTATGTATGTATGTATGTATGTATGTATGTATGTATGTATGTATGTATGTATGTATGTATGTATGTATGTA
>NC_046663.1:107911280-107925035 GCF_010883055.1 Belonocnema kinseyi | reverse complement strand
TATGTATGTATGGTTACCTGAATTTTGAAGCCATGTCTTTTTGAAGGAGTTGTCCAATCGAGTCAGCCCATGATACACTTTTTAATTGTCTCAAAAGGAAGGTTAAGTTCGTTAACCAGATATTTCCAACGACAATAAAAAAAAGGAGCATTTTCAATATTTGGAATTTTGTTTTAAAATTTGAAAATTTCTTGTCAATGTTTCGGATAGATGAGCGGAATGATTACAAAATATACAAAAAGAATTTTTATTCCGATAAAATTTATAAAAGTTATATACTTTTGAATATGTTGAAAATTTCAAACAAAAATTTTGACTAGACCAAATTTAAAAAAAAAGTATTAAAAAAAATACGCCCTCCGCGTGGACACACTCGTTACGCGTTGCGCGCGCGGCACTTCACGCCATGTTTGAGCGCGCGGGTACGCTCTCGCGCTTTGCGCTCGTTTTCGCACGTTCAACGCGTACACTTTAACTACCTTTTCCAAATATTATATATATTATAACTTAAATCGAAAAAATTTACAAAATTTTCAGAAGTATATAACTTTTCTATTTTTTATGGAAATAGAACATTTTATTTGAATAATTTGCAAGTCTTCTACCTAATTATCAGAAACTTTGACAAAAATGTCTAAAATTTAAGAGAAAGCAGTGCCAAATTTTAAAAATTCTCTAAATTGTTTAATTTTGGTTGGAAATACCTGCTTAACGAACTTAGCCTTCATTTTGGGAATCTTAAGAAGTGTATCAAAGGCTGACTGGATTGGAAAAATCCTATAAAAGTTAGCGTGTCTACAACTTTCAGGTAACCATACATACAGGTAGACAGACATACAGGCAGAGGAACACTGAGAAAATGTTATGACTTTCGGACTCGGTGAGTGCCGAAACGTAATAATCCTTTAAAAGCCAGAGATCGAAAATTTGGACGATTACATTACACTCTCATTAATGGAATATAGAAATATTTTAAAGTGTTTTAGAAATTTTCGTCAAAGTTCTTAGTACGCGAAAAAACCACTTATAATTTATCCTAAAGTTATTTTTAATTTCGATAAAAATTAAAAATGTTATATGCCTTTCAACATTTTGAAAAATTTCAAAAACTGGAGAAAAAAAAAGTTTTTTTTTTGATAGATTCAGAAATATCAATCGAAATTTCTACTAAATATAAAATATTTTAAAACTATTCTCATGACATTTTTAATCAGACAAAAATTAATTGTATACTATTTTTTGTAGACTACACAACATACATTGTAGACTACTTTACAACTTTTTAAAATGACATCAGTTGTATTTTTTTCTGAACATTCAAAGTTCTTAACGACAGAACTTAGAAATTTGATCTTGATCTTTGACAATTTTTTAATAACAAAATTTTTTAAACTCTCGTATAAGGTTTGGGTTTTAGGTGTTCTAGACCATTTTACAACGTTTAATATTGACATAGAATGTAATTTTTTCTGAACATTATAATTTTTCATAAAAATGGAACATGGAATTTATTCTTAAAAAAAAAAACAGGTAAAAAATTGCTATTCATGACAGGTGAATTTACAGCTTTAAGACATTTGAGAACACATAAAACATATTTTTAAACGTATTAAACATTTTTTTTAAATATGTATACTGTTGGCATATAGTACTGCGCCGATCGGGGATCCAGCCGTTCGCCAGTACAGGGCTAACTGACGATTATATGTACTGGGGACCAGTATTGGCCAGTATTGCTCTGGTAAACCAATGGCCAGCTGTACTTGATATAACCTTTTTAACTTCAACTGGCAAATATGTGCCTAGCCCTGAAGAAAATATTCATCAGTGCCCTAAATCAAGTGTTTGAGGATAAAGAGTTTAAACACTCACGAAAACATTATTTCTACATATAACCTTTAAAAACCTCAAAATTAATATTTTAGGCAATATAAGATTTTAGGAGTTCTCTGGTTGGAATAGATTTTCCATACTTATACGAAGCATGAAATTCTTCATTAGAACGTGACAGGGCATCCTTAAGTTTTTTCTAGACTACGTATTCTGATAGGGGCCCTAACTAGTTTTTTAGACTAGATATTCTGATAGAAGCCCCAACCAACTTTGTCTTAACTTTTGTTTAAAAACATTTTTTTGATTTAGCAGACCTTCTTTATTTCAATTAATCAAACATTTGTTTAATTTCGATATATTAAAACTCATTGAATAAAATAAATAATTTTTTATTTAATGCGACTTGTTTGATTCAAATAAATGATTTCATTAAGCCAAAGAACAATTTTGTTTAAACGTCTTATACTTAAATTAAAGAACGTATTTATTTGATTCAAACAAATAAGAGTTCTTCGGCATCCGCTTCAGTTTCGGGGCGCTGCAGCGCCACTTAGTTTTAGGCATTCAAAATGGTGTTTGAAGCATTGAATGTGTCAGCGTGTTTGTACGCAAAGTGTGTAAGCAGTAATGTAAAAGCCATACCTAAGCGAAGCCTTAGAAATTTGTAAGTGACGTTGAGCGAGCTTGTAATGAGTTGGTTTTCAACCAATTCCAGACCGTTTCCAGTGAGCTACATTTTTTACCTGAATAAATTATCAGAACACTCGAGAAGTAAAGGATCCCGATGGCAAGGTTATGTCCTCGTTATGTATGTGTCTTAGAAGTTTTATACTTCACATATTATTAAAGAATAATTTAAATGGAAATCATACTAAGAATTTAAAAAAAAATGTTATTACAGATAAGTTAACGAAACAGGAAACCATAATTCAGTTCGACTATCCTAGAGTGCGATGAACTGGTTGATTTTGCCGGTTGTTCGCTGTCTGTTAAGTAAAAAACAAATGCTGAGCGCTTGAGGGAGATTTGTCCCCCAGAGGATCCGTTACGTTCGAGTTTCGTTACGTTAAGTCAATCTCATATTTTTATATAAATAAACGCATTTGACGTATGTTTACAGTATATCATGGTATTTTAATGTTTCGAATTGATTTTTTGTAATCTAAGTGAAAATTATATAAAAAAATTACTAAAAATGTGATATATATCAATGTAAAGTTGTTTTCTTTAATTTTATTCATACAGTGATCATAAATTCCAATAATAAATCAATTAATAAATAATAAATGAATAATTGTTCTTTTTATCAAAGTTGTCGAGAATATACGAACTAAAAAGTGTCGATATTGTGACTACAGTGTCGCAGGAAAGAGAGAGAAGTTGCAACCGACCTGTGTGTGACGAACATAGGGCGGTCTTGTACAACCTTTGCACCGACGTATAATGAGCTTAGTGGATGCAAAATTTGTTTTAATTAATTGTTTTTTAATTCAATTTTATTTCGAGAATTATTTTGAAAATAAAAATAGTTTTTTAGAAAAGGCATCTTTTTTTAATTCTGATGAATTTTTCCTATCTTCCAAACATACTTACCGCTTTTTCATTGAAAAAAATTGTTTCTTAATTTTTTTATCTTTATTTAAATGAAACCATCTTATTGTGTATCAGAAAACAAAGAGATTGACCTATAAAATATTCAAATTATTAATAATAATAATCATTCTGCCCGCACTTATGATATTTCTCATTTTCTTAAATTTTCTAACTTCGAATGTTCAAATAAATATACTTTTTGGAAGGAACCTAATTATAACCTACATCACCTTAAGGTGCAATTTTTCCTCTTCAAAATGGCGTTTGAAATTTTTAAAATAGTTTATTATAAAAGCAATGACATGACTTTTTCAAAAAAATGTCAAAAACAAGATTTTTCGCGATTTTTATTTGTTTACACATTTTTTCAACATTTTAAATTCATTGACCAACAATCTCTTCGACATTAAAAAATGATGAGAATGGTGTACGAGTACACTAACATTTGATTTCGATGAAAGGAAAGATTGAGGTACATTAAGCTAGCACCTCCACAATCGAATTTTTGAATTTTTCATAGCTCAGAATTTTGGGCTTTTTTTGGGCTACAATAAAAATTTTTGGGCTCCTTTACTTTTTTCAAAAAATCAATTTTCTTGTGGAGGTGCCAGCTTACATTAACCCAGCACCTCCACTTCTTTAAATCACTAAATAATAAAAATTCAATTACCCCAGAATTTTGGGCTTTTTTTGGGCTCTTAAAATCCGCAACAAAAATTTTCCCCAAACCAACCTTTAACTTCCAAAATCAAACCCATTCAAAAAATTGAAAATTTTCAGTAATTCATTAACGGGATATTTTTGGGCTTTTTTGGGCTACCATAAAATACCCACTTCGATTTTTGGGCTCCAACCCGCACAGTAAAACATTAACCCCATTGTAACACGCAAATATGAAATCGTCAAAAAATAACTTTTATTACATTTTAGAGCTGGAATAAAGTCTCTGACTTTTGGGCTCCTCGAAAATACACGTTACGATTTTTGAGCTTCAACCCCTAACGCCAAAAATCAACCCACGTAGATACTACTTTGTCAAAAAATCAATTTTTCTAGAATTTTTGAATGGTAATAGTCTCTGATTTTTGGGCTCCTCGAAAATTTTTGAATTTTTCATAGCTCTGAATTTTTGGCTACTTTTGGGCTTTTTTTGGGCTGCAATAAAAATTTTTGGGCTTCTTTACTTTTTTCAAAAAATCAATTTTCTTGTGGAGGTGCCAGCTTACATTAACCCAGCACCTTCACTTCTTTAAGTCACTAAATAATAAAAATTCAATTACACCAGAATTTTGGGCTTTTTTTGGGCTCTTAAAATCCGCAAAAAAAATTTTCCCCAAACAAACCCTTAACTTCCAAAATCAACCCCCTTCAAAAAATGGAAATTTTTCAGTTATTTATTAACGGGATTTTTTTGGGCTTTTTTTGGGCTCCCAGAAAATACCCATTTCGATTTTTTGGCTCCTACCCTTACAGTAAAAAATTAACCCCATTGTAAGACGCAGATATGAAAGTGTCAAAAATAGCATTTATTAAATTTTAGATCTTGAATAAAGTCTCTGATTTCTGGGCTCCTCGAAAATACACGCCACGATTTTTGGGCTTCAACTCTTAACTTCAAAAATCAACCCACGTAGATACTACTTTGTCAAAAAATCAATTTTTCTAGAATTTTTCAATGGTAATAGAGTCTCTAATTTTTGTGCTCCTCGAAAATACCCGATACGATTTTTAGGCTTCAACCCTTAATGTAAAAATTCAACCCCCGCTCTTCCACGTAAATACAACTTTGTCTGCAAATAAATTTTTCTAGAATTTTTCAATGGAAATACAGTCTCTGATTTTTGGGCTCCTCGAAAATACACGCTACGATTTTCGGGCTTCAGCCCTTAAAGTCAAAAATCAACCCACGTTGATACTACTTTGTCAAGAAATCAATTTTTCTAGAATTTTTTAATGGTAATAGAGTCTCTAATTTTTGTGCTCCTCGAAAATACCCGATACGATTTTGGTACTTCAACCCTCAACGTAAAAATTCAACCCCTCTCTTCCACGTAATTACAACTTTGTCTGCAAATAAATTTTTCTAAAATTTCTCAATGGAAATACAGTCCCTGATTTTTGGGCTCCTCGAAAATACACGCTACGATTTTTGAGCCTCAACCCTTAACGTCAAAAATCAACCCACGTTGATACTACTTTGTCAAGAAATCAATTTTTCTAGAATTTTTCAATGGTAATAGAGTCTCTGATTTTTGAGCTCCTCGAAAATACCCGATACGATTTTTGGGCTTCAACCCTTAACGTTAAAAATCAAACTCTCTCTGCCACGTACATACAACTTTGTCTGCAAATAAATTTTTGTAGAATTTTTTAATAGAAATAGAGTCTCTGATTTTTGGGCTCCTCGAAAATACCCGATATGATTTTTGGGCTTCAACCCTTAACGTAAAAAATCAACCCCTCTCTACCACGTTAATACAACTGTGTCTGCAAATAAATTTTTCTAGAATTTTTCAATTTATTTGCAGACAAAGTTGTATTTACGTGGTAGAGAGGGATTGATTTTTGACGTTAAGGGTTGAAGCCCAAAAATCATATCGGGTATTTTCGAGGAGCCCAAAAATGAGAGACTCTATTTCCATTAAAAAATCCTGCAAAAATTTATTTGCAGACAAAGTTGTATTTGCGTGGTAGAGAGGGGTTTATTTTTGACGTTAAGGGTTTGAGCCAAAAATCGTATCGGGTATTTTCGAGGAGCCCAAAAATCATAGACCCTATTTCCATTAAAAAATTCCACAAAAATTAATTTGCAGACAAAGTTGTATTTACGTGGTAGAGAGGGGTTGATTTTTAACGTTAAGGGTAGCTAAAAATCGTATTGGTTATTTTCGAGGAGCTCAAAAATCAGAGACTGTATTTCCATTGAAAAATTCCACAAAAATTAATTTGCAGACAAAGTTGTATTTACGTGGTAGAGAGGGGTTGATTTTTAACGTTAAGGGTTGCAGCTAAAAATCGTATTGGTTATTTTCGAGGAGCTCAAAAATCAGAGACTCTTTTTCGATTAAAAAATTCTAGCAAAATTGATTTTTTGACAAAGTAGTATCTACGTGGGTTGCTTTTTGACGTTAAGGGTTGAAGCCCAAAAATCGTAGCGTGTATTTTCGAGGAGCCCAAAAATCAGAGACTGTATTTCCATTGAAAAATTCTAGAAAAATTTATTTTGCAGATAAAGTTGTTTTTACGTGGAAGAGAGGGGTTGAATTTTTACGTTAAGGGTTGAAGCCTAAAAATCGTATCGTGCATTTTCGAGGAGCACAAAAGTCGGAGACTCTATTACCATAGAAAAATTCTAGAAAAATTAATTTTTTGACAAAGTAGTATCTACGTGGGTTGATTTTTGACGTTAAGGGTTGGTTTGGGGAAAAATTTTTTTGCGGATTTTAAGAGCCCAAAAAAAGCCCAAAATTCTGGTGATATTGAATTTTTATTATTTAGTGATTTAAAGAAGTGGAGGTGCTGAGTTAATGTAAGCTGGCACCTCCACAAGAAAATTTATTTTTTGAAAAAAGTAAAGGAGCCCAAAAAAAGCCCAAAAATAGCCCCAAATTCTGAGCTATGAAAAATTCAAAAATTCGATTGTGGAGGTGCTAGCTTAGTGTACCTAAAAGATTGTGCACAAGGAAACCAAATGGGGGACACTTGTCACCCACAGGGACCGGTGAGGACAAAAAAATAACTTTTGTCATCAGGCGAAGTTTTTATCATATAATCAAATTTTCTCACTTTGCTTGTAAACACGGACAGATACGAAAAAGTTTTGAGATACTACTTTGTAAGTCTAAAAACTTTCTATTAAAATGATCCTTACTCTTTTGTGATACCTTAAATCGTTTGCGAGGAAAATTAAAAATAAAATTTGTAGGGAAAAAATCATTCTTTCGGCTTCAAAAATGATTTAGCCCACATAAAGCTGATAGAATGACTTTCTTATATCAGCAGAAACTTTTCAAAAATATTGGGAAGAATAAAAATACAGGATTTTCTAGAAACAATATTTTTATTTTTTTTAAGTTTGATGAAAAAATTTAAGAATTTCTGGAAAATTCCACCTTTTCAATATCCCAATATTTAAACAAAGCTTCTGCTAATAGAAGAAAGACATCATATCAGTTTTTGGCGGGTTTTACCATTTTTTAGGCCGGGAGAATTATTTTTTAAAATCAAAAATTAATTGCTGAATTATACTCGCAAACGATGCAAAATATCGCAAAAGGACACGGGTTTATTTTTATAGGAATTTTAGGCGTGAAAAGTTTGATCTAAAAAAATTTTCATACCTTTCGTTTACAAGAAGAATTCGAAAATCTGATTATATGAAGAAAAAAATGCTCCTGGAGACAAAATTTATTTGGCCCGCATAAAACTCACAAGATGTCTTTATTATGAGAGTAAAAATGTTAAATGAAATTGGCAAAAAATATATAATTGTGGGTTTTTTTTAAAGCAAATTTTCATATTTTTAGAAAAACCACCGCTATTTTATTAATGTTGAAGCTTTTTTTATAGTTTTTAATGGGCTCCAAAAGAAGACAGTAAACTCGGTTAAAATCAAAAAGAAAACGATAAGAATCTCAATTAGGTCCAAAGTTATTGAAGATTAAAAAAGCTAGTAAATTGAAGAAGAAGTAAGCCAAGCTTCTTTTCGAATAAATCCAAAACCCCATAGTTGAAGCCAATTTAGCTTACCTTCAGTTCCTTGACTGATCCAAATAGTTTGTAACTTTTGTAAAGTAATAACGAATATCTGCATTTCTTAAAGGTGTTATTAATGTAGTATATGCATTAATATATAGATGACACTATAAATTTGCATGTATGATAGTACATATATTGGATATCATTTAGGTGTGCATTTTAGAAAAATGTACTTAATTTATGGATTTTGCTTATATTTACTCATTAGTTTAATCCGTTCAACCCCTCACCACTTTTTACACGTGTATTTTGTTAAAAAAATGTATTTTATTCCTTGAGAACAATAAATTCTGCAATAAACATGTGTTTGAATTATAGAAATATTTGGACACAACAATTCTGATTGGCTTATTATATTCAACCAAAAAAATTGCCCGTTCTTAAAAATTGAATTAATAACATTCAAAATTGTTTAATTCCTAATTTATAATGCGGAAGAAAATATTAAGATACTATTAAATTTGCTAATTTCGTTATTCATCTTTCTAAAATATCTTTATATCATAATTTTATTTTGTTACATTTTTATTATAATATGTCGTTTTCTCTTAGGATTTATATTTTTTCACATAACTATTCACACATGTTAAATACATATTGTTAATAACATCCATGTGTAAAGTTATAATTTTAATAATTTTATATTGAAATTCCATTCGAATAAATCCATATATAATTGATATAAATTGTTGAGCGCATTTGAATTTTGCATGCAAAATATGAAATTTTGAAAATCCAGCGATATATAGCACTTTTAAAATAAATCTTTTGCCAATAATCCTTTTACACTTCAATGTCTTTTATATTTTTTAAATATCAATGGCCCATTAAAGAATTGTTGGTTTTAATTTTGTAAACTGAAACGATCTGGAATGTTTTTATTGAATATTAATTATTGAGTTTTCCATAAGACCAACGCTTTTCTAGAGCAGGACAATTGACGCGCCGCCCGGTGGATTGGTTCACCCGCGGTAATGCCGGTAATGCTGTGAGGAGAAGGGTAATGGGCTCTACAGAGAGAAAAAAACATATGAGACGTAGACCTATCTCTTTCTAGATAAAGCTGATTGGTCGAGAAGATTTTCGTTGGGAGAAGTTTGGCGCAGCACAGAACCGTGCTTTGTGCCGCGAGTGCCCCAATAATGTGACGTTCATCGCACTTTTCAGAAGTGATTTTGTATAATTTATTTAATTATAATTTATTGTATATAAATATAAAAAATGGTGGTAGCCTGTGTAGTTTGTGGGCGTTATCAAGACGTTTATATGGGGATATGTTTTCATACGTAAGTAAAGTTATTGAATATAGTAAAATAAAAAATGTTACAACAAAAACAAAATCTCAAAATATGAAGTTTTATACCTATGCAATACAAATGATTATTTTTAATGTTATTGAAATATTGTTCACATTTTTGACAGTTATTACATTATTTTTGAACTCACAAAACGATTATTATTATAGCTTTTTCAAACCAATTTCAAAAAGAATTGTAGGTTATCAAGTTTTAAAAATAATCTATCTGAAACAGGTTATTTTACATGAATGTTCTTTAAAATTCAATTTATTATAACTACAAATTTCTCATGTATTGCTCATATATTTTTTTAATTAACCGTACAAAATATTTAGGTAATACCTGGGACCACCAATTCACTTGACAGAGTCCTGAAACAGATAAAGACAGGTCTGCGTTTCATATGTTTTCTCTTTCTCTAAAAGCCCATTTCAGTTCTCCCCAAAGCGTTACCGGTCCATTTCTATATGTCGATGGCTGTCATCAATTAATTTAGATTCTAGGTGAGTCCCTTAGGAACCGCCGGCAGCGCTTTAGCACGTCTAGCGGAACTTTGTAGTACAGGTTTCTACTATATTTTTTGTTTGAATCAAATAAATATTTTTATAAATTCGAATAAACAGATTTTAAACAAATGCATTGTTTAATAAAAGTCAATTTTTGATTTAAATCAAACAAATTATTTGTTTCAATCAATAAGGCAAATAGTTTCCATTTTTTAAATTAAATAAACCTTTTTTTCTTTAAAAAAAATGGATTATTGAAACCAACAAATTAGTTTTTTAAATCAAAATGAAAATTGATTGAAATAGAACAAAATCTGCAATTAATTTAACAGAAAAAATGTTTAACTTAAAGAAGAGCTGATTGGCGCTGATCAGCGCCAATCCTGGGACAGATCAGACCTTCCAGACTTGACGGTTTTGTTAACGACAGACTTGGGTTAGACCAGAGCCAAGTCAGATCTTCCAGACTACACAGTCTCGATAATTTTAGACCTGTAACCAGACTGCTCGGACATTTTTCCACACGGAAACTCGGCAAACAATGAGTATTTTTTTAAGCTACTGGGTCCGTTCGAAATGTAATATAATTCTCTGCAAATCATATGACAAAAATTTTCTCGTGAACCAGAAAAAGGATGCCACATTCAATTTTCTTAGCTGTTCCAAGCAGAATTTTTTATGCTTCCCAACCACCGTGAGTAGATGCTTTGAGCACGTTCTTTAAAAACAAATGGCAAAAATTCAGTTTAATTTAGGACTATAATTCCTCAGAAGTTTAAATCACTAGTTTCGACTGAAATTACAATATATTTATGATATTTAAAAAACTGGAGTTGAATTGTACGGGTTAAACGTGCGAAAACTAGTGCGCAGCGCGAGAGCGTACTCGTGCAGAGGGCAGATTTTTTTTATTGTTTAAACATTTGGTTTAAATCTACGATAAACCAAACAAAAATAGCGCCTTTCCAGCCATCTAAAAAAAATACACAGATTATATGTTTTTCGCCATTTTTTTATAATCTCAATTGGTGACGTAGTATAAATAAAAAATTTCAGCGTATATTAAACAAATTGGCTGGAGCAAAAAATTGTGTAATACATGCATTTTGTGTATTTTTTTTGGCAGAATTGAATTCTTCAAGAATTTGAAAATTAAATTTTTCTTTTTGCAATGTGCGGTAAAACTTTCAAGAATTTTTATTCGAATAAAACATGCCTTGAAAAAAGTGGCGTACAGCTGCTACTTTTTCGATGGCCTAATTGTTCAATTTTGCTATTAAAACGATCCTACTTTCACAAACAAAAATTTGGAGCATTAGTAAAGTTGTATATAACCTACTTTAAATTTAAAGATTAAAAATTTTTTTAATTCAAAGTTACAGCGTTTAAGGAAAGAAGTGTATGCACTGTCGGTATCGATAAAAAGAATATTTTCAGCAACGTAGTGGGGTAAGCGCGCTTATTCATGGAATTCATGAAATTAAAAGAATTCATAGAATTCAAGGAATTTAAGTAATTGATTGAATTTATGGAAATAATGCAATTCAAGGAATTAATGGAATTTAAGGAAATCATGAAATTCATGCAATTCAAGTAATTAATGGAATTTAAGGAATTGGTGGAAGTTCACGGCATTCGTGGAATTCATGGAATACACGAAATTCGTGCAATTCCAGGAATTTCATGGAATTCAAGGAATACATGGAATTCAAAGAATTCAAAGAATTAATGGAAATCATACAATTCGCGGAGTTAATTGAATTCAGGGAATTCAAGGTATTGATGGAATTCGCTAAAGTCATTGAACTCGCGGAATTAATTGAATTTACGGATTCCATGTATTTCAAAGCATGTATGTAATTAATGGAATTTAAAGAATTTCTGCAATTGAACTAGTTAGAGGAATTCACGGCATTTAAGAAATTCGCCGATTCGTGGGATTCGCGAAATTAATTAAATTGACGGAATTCATGCAATTCAAGAATTCGCGGAATTCGTGCAATTCATGGAGTGCATGGAATTCATGGAGTTAACGGATTTCACGGAATACACGGTACACGTAGAATACAAGAAATTCATTAAATGCACAGATTTCATGGAATTCGCGGAGTTCATGGAATTAAAAGAATTCACGGAATTGACGGTATTTATAGAATTCACGGAATTAATGGGAAGGCACCCCTGTGACTGGTCACAAAAGTAATATTGGGCCAAAACCCTACCCATTTCCATCAGCTCATGGGGACGGGAAGATACACCTATGACTGATAACAACAATAAGTTGGTCCAAGCCTATTCCTTTTCACCCTCTCGTGGGGGGCTGGAAGCAACCCTTGTGACTGATCACAGAAATGTTGTGGGTCGAACCCCTACTCCATTTAACACAACACGTGGGGACGGGATTCCACCACTGTGATTGGTAACAAAAATAATGTTGATCGAACCCCGAACCCTTTCCAACATCTGGTGAAGGCGCACAGTGGCACGCAATTGCAAAAAGCTGGCCGAGAGTAAAACAAAAAAGATTTTTTGAATTAGTTTTGAAATTTATGATTGTCTCACTGACGGTTATAGATCTCGAATAAGTGATATAGAGGGCTCAGATATTTCTGCAATGCTCTTGGGCCTACTTTCAACGTGTGCTTCGAAAATTCCGAAAACGAAATGGCTGATCCAATATGGCAGACGAGTATCCTAAATAATTTTTTTAAATTGGTATAAGAGGGTTTTCTAGGTCGCTGATTACGAATCCGATGTCCACCATTTATAATCTAGCATTATTTATTTATTTATTTATTTATTTTTAACATTGGATTGGTAATCAGCGACCTTGAAAACCTCCTTATACCAATTTTGAAGATAATTAAAACTTTATTTAGCATTCTCGTCCGCCATATTGATTTTTAAGTTTTTGACATCGGATTCATAATCAGCGACGCCAAAAACAGCTGAATTATGGAACTTGGCCAATTTTACGAATATTTTATATAAATTTAGCCAGTTTTTCGCGATTTCGTCTCAGTGTGGGGCGGGAAGGCAGCCCTGTGTCTGGTCACAGAAATAATGTTGGTCGAATCCCTAACCCTTTCCAACATCACGTGGGGGCGGGGAAACACCCATGTGACTAGTAACCGAAATAAACTTTTTTAGTGCTTTTTAGTCTGGTACATCATCCCAAGTCGAAATATAGACCCTACTTTGACACTCTTCACGCTAATATTTGTAAGGGCTAAGGTTGTAAAGTAGAGGATATTCCCATACGATTTTTACCCCCACTTTAGCGCTCTTATGGGTACAAATTTTCAAATCTTCCATTTGGTGCGTCAAAATAGAGGCTTATTTTTTGTTTTTAATTTAACGCTCCACACTCTACCTCGCTGTACAGAATAAAATTATTTGACGAAAAATTAATAAAAGTAGAGCAAGAAGAACATTTGCGTAATGTTTCAAGTTGTTTTGTACAATGAAAAAAATATCCATTAAATTGTATAGCACATAGTATTATAATCGATTTTTCGCCACAAAAAGAAAACATCTTTTGTATTATTATATTATTACTATTATACTGTAATATTTGTTCACATGTTTAAGTACAGAATGATTTAACTATTACACAATCACTACTCTCTAAATTTGAATCAGTTAAAATCTAACTGATTCAATCTGTGCAACAATGTTCAACTGAAGTATCAGTCATATTTCGGAGTCTTACTGATAAAATAGTTAAATGGCTACCAGCCGAACATTACCGATTGAATTTGTCATTC
>NC_046663.1:107883127-107911180 GCF_010883055.1 Belonocnema kinseyi | reverse complement strand
TGAAATATCAATCATATTTCACTGAAAAATCAGTTGTTTCGCCATTGAGCGCCAACTTTCAGGCTATTGATTGAATCAGTTACTTTCAGTGGATAGATTGAAACAGTAGTTTTTAACTGATTGAATCAGTTATTTTCAGTTAATCGATTGAATCAGTAGTTTTTAACTGATTATCAGTGACTGACTTCTTACTTTTTCAATCAGTAAGATTTGACTGACGATCAGTTATTTTTAACTGATTCAGATTTAGAGAGTACACTATTTATAATCGCACGATATGAAAAAGTTTTCATTCGCCTCGGGGGTTCTCCTGCAAATCTCTTTAAATACATAAAAATATTTTGAAATTAAATAAAGATCGTTAAACTCTTTTAAATTAAAAAAAAAAGTTAAATGCTTTGTAATATTTTATTTAAAAACTTTCATCGTTTTTAATTTAAAAGAATTTTTAAATTCCGTTAAATTATTTTGAAATTCATTAAAATCCTTTTGAACACTTGAACATATTTTGTAATTACACAATAATATATAAACTCTTTTGAAATTTCTTGAGGTTTTTAAAAATAATTTGGACTCTTTAAAAAGTAGTAGAGCACAAAGGGAAATTAAGGAATATCTCAGAATATTTGTGAATATTTCGGGATATTTCGGAATATTTTTGAATATCAAGAATATTGGAGATTATACGGAATATCAAGAATACCAAGAATATAAAAAATACGTGTATGGCAATATTTAGTGAATGTATCAGGAAGTTTAAAGTTATCGACCCCTCGGCATATAGAAATAAATGGGTTTAAAAATATTACACTTTAAAGAAACAATTTTTCATTTTAAGTACATATTACATTCAAATCATTGGTATATATTTATAACCATCGGTGATCTCATCAAAAGTGGTTACAAGTAAATTGCAGT
Source organism: Belonocnema kinseyi (assembly GCF_010883055.1). Lineage (NCBI taxonomy): Eukaryota > Metazoa > Arthropoda > Insecta > Hymenoptera > Cynipidae > Belonocnema > Belonocnema kinseyi. The sequence goes on along the minus strand of NC_046663.1, from coordinate 107,910,262 downwards.
CAACGTCGATTTTTTGGAGAATAACGTACGAATAACAATCATCGCTGACCGAATCCATTTGAAATCAGCAGAAACCTACACTTTTAAAGGCTTTGAGCATAAACAAGTTTTAATATCACAATTTTTGGTGAATATAAATTTTGTCAGTTTAAAATGAAGTTCGAATTCTTTAAGATTCAAGGTTCTAAGATAGAATTTTTTTTCATTTCTAATGTTTTCCATTTAAAATTATTATTTAGTTTCAGAGTTTGTTCAGTATAATTCAATTCATTCATTGATTTTATAACAATTCGCCTAATTAGCTTGAAGTTCAAATTATAATTATGTTCTGTTGTAACAATTTTAAATTCTAGAATTTCAGAAGCTTCAACTTTGAAAGTTTCAATTTATTTTTCAATATTAAATTGTCAAATCTTGATCGCTTTAAATTTACAAATGTTCAAATGCAAAAGTTTGCATTTTTAATTATTCAATTTTGAACGCTTTTAAGTATAAATTATTTTTAATGATCTAATCTTAAAAGATTCAATTTTTAAGGTTTTGTCCTTGCCCTATTTTCTGAATTTGTAATCTGAAATCATTCAATTTCGTGATTATTCAATTTAAAAGAGAATTGTGTGAAAGGAAAATCTATTTCTTCAGCATCTGTGGTAACTAATTTGGAGTCATTTTTTGTGGTACCGAAAAATCTCAATACAAAAGATTTGTATCTTTCTTACCTTTTTCTTTTGACGTTTTTTCTCGTGTGTTTGATACCTTTTTTAGGGGTTTTTGGATTTGGGTTCTTTATAATTATCTTTAAAACCTTAGCGCTGGTTAGCATTTTTCTTTTTGCTTGCAGCCACCAGTTTAGGGCAAACTTCTTTACGCGTAAATCCATTTCGTCGATGTTATCACTTTAATATTTATTATTTAAAACAAATTAAACTGTTGCTTTCACATACTCGGGTGATGGAATTTTAGAGAAAACAACAAAGTATCTGTCACGAGGGCGCAGGCGTAGAGGCAACGAGGTCACATATTTTGTGCTTTAAAATTTAAGAGCGTCAAAAGAAAATTTTTAAATTCTACGGAGAATATGGAGCTTTAAATGAGACATAAGTAAAACTCAAGAATATAGAGGCAATACCTTCAATGTAGGGGCTGAATCTTATACCGAAGCAAAACACAATGAAAATATCTTTAGGAATGGATACGTAGGAGCTAGTAGAATATACAGCCGCAAAGTAGGGCCAATACTTCCACTTGGAGCGTCAAAGTAGGGCCTATATTTCGACTCGGGCCCGAGTCGAAATATAGGCCATACTTTGACACTCTTCACGCTAATATTTGTAGGGGCTAAGGTTGTAAAAAGTATGGAAGTATTGGCAAAAATCGTATAGGCATATCCTCATATGCCTATACGATTTTTGCCCCTACTTTAGCGCTCTTATGGACACAAATTTCCAAATCTTCCGTTTGGGGCGTCAAAATAGAGCTTTGAACAAGTCTCGAAACTATAGAGAACAGTTCTATAAAATTATAACCGATTTTTGGCCACAAAAAAGTTAATCTTTTGTATTATTATATTATTGCTATTATACTCTAATATTTGTTCAATCGTTTAAGCACACAATTGTTTACTATTCCACAATCACTACATTGTTGATAGTCGCACGCAATGAAAGTTTTATTTCGCCGCGGGGTTCGAACCCTATAAGTTTCGCATTCCTAACGCCTAAAGCCTCTCAGCTAGCCTAGCGTGAACTATGAAAAACAAAATTAAAAATATAACGTGAACAAGATTTAAACTAAATCGAAAAATATTCAAAGATATTTTAAAAGATTAAAAAAAATTCAATATATATTCTCAGAAATTTAATCAATTTTAAAGGATGTCCACAATTTTGTCTAAGATTTCAAAATATTTAACAGACTTTAAAGAATTCAAGAACATTAATTATTTATATTTTAAAATTACTTTGCAATCTTAAAACTCATTTGAATTCTGCCGAAATTCCTTAAAAATTCTTCAAAATTACTTAAAATTCCTTAAATGCATTAAAAATATCTTGAATTCTTTTAAATAATTTAAAATCTTTTGAAATTTGATTATAAACTTAAAAAATTTTCAATCAAATAACTTCCGTTAAACCCCTTTGGAGCTCCTGAAAATATCTTTAAATACATAAAAATATTTTTAAATTACATGAAGACCCTTAAACTCTTTTGAATTTTTAAAAAATTATTGAAAATGCTTTGTAATATTTTAAATTCCTTTACAGACTTTTTAAACTATATTGAATCGATTTAAATGCCAAAAAAAACCCTTAAAATCACTAAAAATCTCTTGAACTCATAAAAAGTATTTTAAAGTCTTTAAAATCTCTTCAAATTATTCTACTTTTTGGAATTCTTTTAAAATTTCTGAAGATTTAGGGATATTTCGGAACATTTTGGAATATTAAAAATATTTAAGGTTATAAAGAATATCAAGAATACCAAGAATATTGAAAGAACAGGCGTATGGGAATATTTAGTGAATGTATTAGGAATATTGGAGTGATTGACCCAGGGGTGCACAAACCATGCATGAAAAGTAGCGGCCGCTACCCCAATCGCGGGGGTAGGTACCCAAGGGGTTGGGTGGGTGGGGTGCGAGTATGGGTGAGATGGACTCGAAAATGTAGATTTTAATGAAAATAATACTACACAATTCGTGATCTTAAGTAAAAATGAAAACAAAGTTTTTTTTTATAAGTATTTATATTCAATATTTTAACATATTTGTCAATGTAGGACTGAACTTTGCAAAAATTCAAATACTCATCAAGTTAAAAGGATTTGTTCGAAATCAAATTTCTAAGTTAGCATTTTAAATCCGTTAAAAGTAAAGACTTTTGTGATCAAAGAAATTTCGTATGATACCTAAAAACATCTCGGGATGTTGCACCATTAAAAAAAATTAAACTCATAATTGTGAAGATTTTAAAACGACTTTCAGAAACCATAAACTTTTAACCTCAAAAGTAAAAGTCAGTTTTCTCCGAAGTGAATATTTTTGTATCACTCTTTTTCCCTGTTGTACAGCAGCTACGCATAAATTCGAAATGTTTAAATCTCCAAGGTTTAAATCCTTAGGAAATAACCTAAAGAAGATGTAGAAATAATAAATTCTTCAAGCTCCAAGCTATTGTCATCCGGTTACGGACCTTACTAACTTTTCTGTAAAATTTACGGACCCGCGGAATTCTATTCTAGAGTCCTCTGTCACTTTTGCATATATTTTTCTGCAAGAATTGGCGGCATTTTTATGTACTTTGAACCACTCAAACTGAAACTGCGCGGTCATAAATCAAAAATTTTTGACAAATGCTTCACAACATTGAATTAATGCACACAATATAAAAAATTCCCTTTTTCATGCATTTCTTTTCAAAACCTTTCTGTTTGCTTCCCGGGTAGTGCCGGAAAATAGCCCCCGTCCCTAACCCGGTCGCAGAGGGAGTGTGCGCCCCTGGATCAATCCCTCAGCATATACAAATAAATTGGTTTAAAAATATTACATTTTGAAGAAACAGTTTTTTATTTCTAGTGCATGTTACATTCAAATCTTTGGTATATATTTATAACCATCGGCGATTTGATTAAAATTGGTTACAAGTAAACTGCAGTCAACTCGGTTTTCTGGAGAATAACGTATGAATAACAATCATCGCTGACCGAGTCCATTTGAAATCAGGTAGGGTCCTACACTTGAAGTTGCAGAATTTCTCGAGAGTGAAATATGTTGTTTTTTAAAGGAAATTGAAGAGTCGGATGCAATAACCAACTTTGCGCTCGAACACACGGAGAAGTATTGTCCGCGAAGTAAACTGAGAAGATTGTTCAAATTTGATTTTTGACAGTCGATACTTGCAGAGAATGTTATTGCGCATCTTTTTTGTATGGTTATGAAATTTCTACGTTGTTTAGTTTTTATGTTATTTAAGGAAAACTAAATTTTTCACCGAAATAAAATTCAATTCACTACGCAAACATGTTGATCGTTGATTTATATTGCTTTTTGGATTTTATCATTGAGAAAGTTTACCTTCAACCTGTAAGGAAAATTTAAAAATACTTTTACAGTGATAAATAAACATCATGGTACGTATAACGATATTTTCGTGACATGAACATAAACCATTGGATGGACTTTCTAGCTTGTGCCTAAAAAATTCGATATTATTATTTATAATCATTTCGCTGATTATCCCTTCAAAATTAATTTCTTAGGTAAACATAAGGCAGAGATTAGAGTTTATATATTATTATCTAGAAACTAAACTGAGACATGCAAGTAAGGCAAATGTATACAAGTGTGTCAATGTTTTGAATTTTTTAGATTAGAGAAAAAACACTTTAATTGTTCACGCCAATTGCTTATTAACAAAAAAGATAGAAAAAGGAACCATAACATTGAATAAATTACACAAAAATATTTTTAAATTATAAATGATTATTTTTATTCAATATTTAAGTTTAATTTAAGTTGAAGTAACACATAAAAAATATAGTATCTTTTTTTAACTTCACTATCTAAACATAAACTAACCTTCCTTCTACAAGCTTTTGCAACATTTCGCTCACATGTTTCTTCATTTTTTGGCTTTTTCCGCCCTCTTGTTGATTGAGTAGTTGGCATATTACGTATTTATATCTTCAGAATGATAAATACGATGCTTCTCCTAGAGCCACTTGCAGAGTAATGACTTTTGAAAAGCTTTGAGCAGAAAAGTTTGTTGATAAACTACATTTTCCAAATTCTGTTCGTACGAGAGAAACCATCCATTTGTTTACAATCGTGTGCCGCCGCCCCATGTTTTCTCGATCCGAATCGAACACAGCACGCCGTATATAATTTTCACATCGTCCTCACCCCCTCCCCCCCTAATGATCAAAGATCTAAAATTTTTTGGAAAAACTTTTTTGATCCCCAAGGAACATTTTTCTCACTGGAAGTTTTCAAAATTCGAAGCTTCCTCACACAACGTTTTCGTTTGTATGTATGTACCCAAGATTCCGAACAAAATATATTTTTTAATTTACTACATAGCCCTAAAATGTTTTTTAAAGTTTGTGATCGCTCTAAGAATCGTAGAGTATGTTTAAGAATATTAAATAAAATTTTCAAGAAAAAGTATCATTTCCCGACGAAAATCTGGCGAGTTGAACGCAAAAAGGTATTAAATTTTATTTCGGTGAAAAATTAAGTTTTCCTTAAATAACATAAAAAATAAACAACGTAAAAATTTGATAACCATACAAAAAATATGCACAATAACAGTTCCTGCAAGTATCGGTGGTTATTGCATCCGCCCTTTCAATTGTACTTTTTTTCATGTTTTCAAAATCTGAGGAAAATTGGTTGAATTTGGGAAAGTTTAATTATAAATTTAAAACTTATTAGTTTTTATGCGATTTGAATTTAACACAAATAATTGAAATTATAAAGCCTTTGATTATAAAATTGTTTTAATATCACAATTTTTGGCGAATATCAATTTTGTCAGTTGAAAATGAAGTTCGAATTCTTTAAGTTTCAAACTTCTGGAGTAGACTTTTTTTCGTTTCTAATGTTTTCCATTTAAAATTATTATTTAGTCTCAGAGTTTGTTCAGAGTAATTGAATTGATTCATTGATTTTATAACAATTCGCCTAATTAGCTTGAAGTTCAAATTATAATTTCTCTCAGTAATAACAATTTTAAATTCTAGCATTTCAGAAGCTTCAACTTTGAAAGATTTAATTTAGAGCTCCATATTAAATTGTCAAATCTTGATCGATATGATTTTATAATTGTTCAAATGCAAAAGTTTGCATTTTTAATTATTCAATTTTGAACGCTTTTAAGTATAAATTATTTTTAATGATCTAATCTTAAAATATTCAATTTTTAAGGTTTCGTCCTTGCCCTATTTTCTAAATTTGTAATCTGAAATCATTCAATTTCGTGTTTCTTCAATTTAAAAGAAAATTGTGTGATAGGAAAATCTATTTCTTCAGAATCTGTGGTAACTAATTTGGAGTTATTTTGTATGGTACAAAAAAAACCTAATGCAAAAGATTTGTATCTTTCCTAGCTTTTTTTTTGACGTTTCTTCTCGTGTGTTTGATACCTATTTTGGGGAGTTTTGGATCGGGGTTCTTTATAACTATCTCTAAAATCTTAGCGCTGGTTTCCATTTTTCCGTTTGCTTGCAGCCACCAAATTAGGGAAAACTTCTTTTTTCTTGAAGTTATTTCGATGTTATCACTTTAATATTTATTATTTACAACCAATTAAATTGTTGCTTTCACAAACTGTGGTGATGGAATTTTAGAGAAAACAACAAAGTGTCTGTCATGAGGGCACAGGCGTCGAGGCAACGACGCCACATATTTTGTGCGTTAAAATTTAAGCGCGTCAAAAGAGAATTTAAAAATTCTACGGAGAATATGGAGAATACGGAGCTTTAAAGGAGACATAAGTAAAACTCAAGAATATAGAGGCAAAACCTTCAACGTAGGGGCTGAAGCTTATACAGAAGCAAAATAGAATGAAAATATCTTTAGGAGTGGCTACTTCGGAGCTAGTAGAATAAACAGCCGCAAACTAGGGACAATACTTCCAATTAAAGCGTCAAATTAGGGCCTATTTTCGATTCGGGTTGTCTTATTTAAAATTTGATTTTAATACAGCCATCTGAACTATTGTTCAGAGGAATAAATTAAAATTTATTCACTGAAATTTTGTTGACAAGTACACATATGGTTAAAATGAAAATTATTATCAGCGAAAAAATTCTTTAAACCTTTATAGAACTTTAACTTTATGAATAACATTTTTTCATCTGATAACTGACATTTACTGAAAAACTTAAAATACACAGTAGATTTTCTTTCTCCACTTCATTATTTGCTCCTTTCTTTTATCGTTTGGATTTTCTGAAGTCCAAGATTAATTAAGATGTCGATTCCTGAGTTAAATACTAACTTTCCTAATGCCCGGAAGTGCCCCTTTATCTTCGTCAAATCTAAATTTAGGACTTTTGGGAAAGGGTTCGCCTCTTCTTTAGGAAATTTTGTCGAATAGTCATCCTGTATACGGTTTTCCGAACTTTGTTGAGTTTCTTTAACATTCTGGGAAAGTTTTCGAGATATATTATATTAAATCTCGATATCCAAAGCTGAACGAATAAAGGAGTTTCCAGTAACGCCGCATAGTTTGTAAGAATATGCTTGGAAAACCTATTTGGAAGAAAGAAAGAAAGAGACGTTCATATCTAGTTTGTGCAGCATAGTAAGTTTTGCTCTTATTTGTGGGCCACGAGTTTTACTGAGGCCTCTCTTGCCTTTTTCCTCTGTTCTAGCGGATATCGATTCCTGTCTGAAATTTTAACAACCTCTGTGAAACTTCTGTAATACTTCCGCTCATCATAAAAATAAAAATGTCCCGCATTTCATATCTGAAAACGGCTTACTTTACATTTCGTTTTTAGATCCATATTTTATTTTCTCAGATTTCTTTCACATTTCACGGTGTGTTAAAAAAAATTATTTTCATTGTTTGATTTAATTCATTTTTTTTTAATACCATCAGCCAAGACAATTATGGAGTGTGATGGGTAATTATGGAGCAGGGGTATTAATCCGTACACATTTCTTTTCTTAATGGACTTTTACTGTATATTGTTATATCCAATGTCACATATCCCCATTATTTGAAAGTCTTCGTGTTATGTTAAGATTGGAAGGTTCTTTACTAAGGGACGCGGAAAAAGTCATCAGATACTCGAATGGATAAATAATTAGAATTTAATAAGATTTATTCGTAAATGTTTCAAAAGTTGAATGTGAGTCCTAATTTCGCATCATGGAGCTGGGGGAGGGGGCTGTAATGTTTCTCTCCTTAGTAGTACCTTGAACAACCGTCTGGATAAATTTAAGCCTGAAGAGGAAGTACTTGAAAGGTGTATACTTACTTCTTGATTGAATGGGTTGCATTGATACAATCTCTAAACGACATCCAAATAGTGAAGGTTCCTAGAGTCAGGGACCAAAACTGGTATTCAAACAATGAATGGACTGGGTACTGGTTATATACTTGTTAAATTAATATTCCTTTCCCAAACCGAACTGGGTTCCTACCCCCTTATATTATTTTTCTTTCTACATTATTACATTTAAAAAAAGATACGCAACATTTCCTAAAGATTATGACAGCTCCCTCTTGAACACTTTCGTTTCCCTAAAATCGTTACGTGATATGCATATATGGACGACCCCTCAATTAAAAAATGTACGCATTTGTACAATTATAATTAAAGAATTGAAATGCAGTCTAAAATTCTTTATCGTTGAACGCCTCCTTACACATTGTTTACTGTTTAAAATTTACTATTAAGAATATTAGGATTTGAAATAATTCAATTTTGAAAGCTTTAAATTGAAAACTGTGGAATATAAATTCTCATATTTATAACTATTCAATTTAAATTTCTTGAAAATAGATATTGATCTATATTTCACATTCACCTATAATGAAATGGGCAATTTCGCGTTCCTAAATGCCAAATAGTTCAGTTTTTAATTATTTCAATCTGATATTGAACCTCAACATTTTTTGTTTACGCAAACTGCCTCGGGGGTTTAAAGCTGAGTTGGAAAATTTGGAACACGGATTTAGCGGTTTTCTCATATTCTTGATATTTTAAAGCTTCCATTGCGAAAGTCTCACAGTTTCGAGTATGTGCAATGGTAAGATTTTGATACTCATTTATGAGGAGCCAAAAAAATATTAGGCCAGGATAATATTCGGCGCCGGCTAGCTTTGTCATAGTAGGTACGTTTGATGGGAAACGCAACTACATATGTCAGATCAGATAGGAAAATAGAATAAAAGGCCTGCTAAGAATTGATTGGCTCGGAAGAAGACAAGAGTAAACAAGTTATTCCACAATCTATACAGTCTTTTCCGTCATATGAATCGCATTCTGACCTTCGTTTTTTTTTCTTCGATACCACTTTCACAAGATCTTGAAAAAATGCTTGCCATTAATATTCTTTTATATATTCAGAAACTTATCATACATTATGATTCGATTAATATGCTCATCTTCAAAAAATTTACAACTCTTATATGTAATATTAGTTTGTATATTTTGTTAGCAGCCGTTCAAAAACTACGGAACGTTTTTATCTGACAATTTTAGACCCCTCCTTCTCCTCCTCTTCCTGCTACTACTACGTAATGCATTTTATATGGGAAGTTAATGTAATTTTTACATTAGCGGTTTAAAAATAATATACATTGAAAAATGTATCATGTCGAACCCATTTCCAAATAGATACTAGGGGATGTGCCCCCTATCCCGTTTTCTTGGTTTGGATATGGTTTGTTTCTAAATATACGAAATCATTCTCAACCTTTACCAGCAACGTTTTTTTCTCCTATGTTTATAACAAAAACGGCTAACAACTTAATTTCTATTAAACGGCGCCAAACATCTTTTGGGACTATCAAACGAGATGCAAAAAAAAAAATAAAATAAATTACACAATAAATAGAAATCTTAGTTTTATCAAGTATTAACAATTACTGATCATTATTTACAATTGAACCGTTCTCTGCAAGAATACATTAAGCCGACTTGAGTTATTTTTACGCCTAGCTGAATTTCAGATTTTCTTATTTATAAAAAGCAGTTCGTACAGCCGCCCGGAGCAAAATTGGCTAATTCATGAATATGATATTTTATCCCGGAACAAATTGCTTAAATAAACTCTCTGTTGCTCTGAATTAATGAAGATAGATTTAAAGCACATACACATCATGCTTAAAATTTTATTTGTTATAAATTATTTATTTAAAAGAGTACTCCAGTACATCAATTTGTGATCGAAAAAATAATAATATTGTACTACCATTTTTATGGTTTCTTACAAGGATAGTATTTAGTGACAAAGATTATTAAAAATTAAAAATGTATAAACAATTTATAAGGTTACACACAATTTTTTTTGTATTAAGGTTTTTTTCTAATCTATCCTTATTAATTCTGAGCAACTTTATATAGTACAGTTACCTTTAATTGTATTGGAGACTTCATTTGGGCCTAGGGCCTCAATAATCCTTTCAGCGATCATGATAATAACAATGAAACAATAATTTGTCTACTTACTACTTTCTTACATCACCTACACATAAAATGTTTAAATTTCTTTGGGCATCTGAAGTCATAAAATAGTCTGGAATATGTGTTCTTCGAAAAAATAACTTATAATTCTCTTCACGCAATTGGTTATAAAAAACCTATAGGAATAATTAAACTTGAACTTTCTTGCCCCATTTTTTCAAAATATGATATTATTCAGTTAAAAATAAAAACAACATAATATTTAATCATTACAGGTAAAAATACTGATTCTATTTTCTTTTAACGCCTTACCCATTTCTTCTAATAACGACCTAAGTTGTTGTTATTTTCTACTGAGGCAGTTTTCGTGCATTTTTACAAGACTTTACAAAACTGTGCTTTCAGAACTTGCTTTGCTTCATTTTTTAATGTACATACAACTTTAAAATAATTTAAAAAATTCTATGCATTCCTAATTTAAATAATAATAAAGAATCTCTTTTCTTTGAAAAATATGTTTAAATACAATGAATCCTCAAGTAAAATCACGTATAATATATTAGAGATTTTCTTTCATAAAGTGTTTAACGAAGGTACATTGAAAGTACTTGGTCAACACTTAACGAATTTCGTTAAACCTGGATGCCCTTTCCAGTTTCCAAATAATATAGTTTTAAAAAAAAATTTTTTTTTTTTAAGCATTACGATTTTTTATGATGACTTCAAACCGATTTTAGAAACCTACTTTTAAAGAATATTTCTTCCTCATGTTGCAACTCAAATCCTATTTTGATTGCTTCGTGTGGAGATTTTCATTCGCATCCAGAAGCACACACATGCGCAAGCGCCCGTAAGCTTAAGAACTTCAATTTTCTGGTCGGTTGAAGAAAGTACTTGATTGCTTTCCATATTGACCTGATTGATGCCAAGATATTTGATCATAAATGCACCATGATCGCATAACTTGTGCCATAATTTACCCAACAGATTGGAAAGAATGCGAGAAAACAAAAGAAATGAAAATCGATTACATTTCCACGAAGATAAAGTTATTCGATTTCCATCCAATACAACTAAAATTTTAACTATTTGTTAATATGAATTCCGTTGGTATTTTTCCAAGAAAAACTAATTCAAAAGCTTCAAATTTATATCTCTAATAGGTTCCGAGATATAGATTTTTTATATCAAAATTATTGATTTTTTATCAAATGGTGTTCATGGTGTCGACCAGGCGAAAAATTGATACTAAAAGTTGTAGATTACTTGTCTAAAATTATGAAAATATTGATTACGAACCTTTCTAATATTGATTTGCCAAAAATCGTCCAGCACTATTTAACTTTAGGCGAGAAAGATTGTATATCTTATTATAATTAAAAAAAAAAACATTTTAAAAGCAATACGATGTATCCCAGGAAAAATATGCAAGTAATCTACAACTTTCACCATCAATTTCTTATTGTTTTTTTTAATTCGAATTTGATGTAATTTGTTAATATTATCAGAAACCATAAAATTAGAATTTGTAAACAAACCCATATTCATTCGACTTCTTACAGACTGTTCATTCAGTATTGTACAAAATAACGTTTCGGAATCGGACCAATTCGCTGATCAAATTGTCTTATTTGATTTTGCAGAATTTAAAAACTAAAATCCTAAAAAATAAAAAAAATAAAAAATAAAACCCTTCGTCATCCCACCATCCTTATAATTTCAATTTTAATGTTTAACTTCTGCAAAATAAAGTAAGACAATTTTATTAAGGAATCGGTCCGATTCCAAAACGTTATTTTCTATAATACTGAATAAATAGTCTGGAAGAAGTCAAAGAAATAAGGTTTTTCTTTACAAATTAAAAAAAAACAACCTTTATTTTCTGTAGAGTTGCTTGAATCCACATTCAAAAATTAACAAATTGTGTAGAATAAAGCAGTCAATAATGTTAACATAAAAAAAGATATATCTCGTAAATTGTTCGAGATACTGATCTAAAATTTTAAGATTCGTGTCGCTCCCAAAAAAATGCTATTACGATCCGCATTAAAAATGTGCCGCCACAGATATTCCAATCTTGCCTCCTATGGTTGTAAAGTTCAAGTAGAAAATGGCTCTGTTACAAGTGGTTGTATGTTTATAATTTTTAAACTAAATGATCTTTAATTAAAATTTTTTAAATTAATTAATGGCATACACTAATCTTGAAATAATTGGATCCGTATATCTCTAACTTGTTAACAATAACTTTCAGCATGAATTGAAACAAATAACAATGCCAAAGATAAGACCACAATAATTTTCGGATACAATCAAGCAGTACCAATAAATTTCTATACTGAAGCGTGGAAAATTGCATAATTGAATATTAATTATATCTCATCAAAACTTGCTTATTAAATTATTCACACGCTCATGAACAGAGATAATGATATAATAGTTTATTAATTTCATAACGAATCCAAAAACAAAGTGAAATGGTGAGTTTTATTAGGAGAGTAGATTAAAATTAAATTATTTTTTGACATTCAAAATTTTTAAACGTAAATTTATAATCGTTTTTAATTCAAAATTTGTCAATTCTTAGAACGTGAATAATTTTTAATGCTACAACATTCAATGTGTCTGAGTTTAAAATGTTTGAATTTGATAAATTTTAGAATTAAAATTTTTGTAATATTTAAAAAATAATATAGTCTTGATATAGCTTGATTTTCTGTTTATTTAAAAAAACTACACTTTTTTTATTTTTGAACGTTTTAATTTACAAAAGGTCAGTTTTAATTAAAATAGGACAATACTCTGTATTATATATGTAAATTTTCTTTTTATATTCTCATGATGTATGATTGTCGAAGTATTAGAATCACCTGAAATTTCACAACGCAGTTTTTCAGCGGATCATCAAATTTTGAGACACTCGAAAGCCAAAAATAAATTTTCGGCGATGACGTTTGTCCGTCCGTCCGTCCGTCCGTCCATAAGCACGATAAATCTCGAAAAAATAAATGGATCAAATCGAGGTTCGGCACACTATTTTAGGGACTTAACAGGAAGAACGAGTTCTTTAACCAGCTTTCCTTGGCCAATGGTTCTGTTTTTATCCGCATCGAAATAGCTATGCAAAATTGGAATATTCCCATTTTGTGCCAAACGACGAGGGATGCGTAACAACAGTTTAAAAGTAGAATTATGACTTTTCAAAATACCAACAAATTTTCCTTTTAACCATTTTGTATATGATTCGTCTTTTTTTGTTTTATGCTTCGAAAATACAATGTATAAGCCGAAAATTCTAATTTTGAGCCAATCGACGTGAGATGCAAAGAAAAAAAAGTTCGAAGGAGCAATTGCAACTTTTAAAATAACCTACAAAATTTCTTGTAGCCATTTTTTGATAGGTTTGGTCATTTTGGTTTCATTTGCTGAAAATACTATGAAAAAATCCACCTGCTGCGCGGGTGCATTCTCCTAGGCCGCTATGCATTCAGCACGCTTTGCTCGCTGGTTTGAATGCGCATATGGTGCGCGTCTATTTGCACGTGCTCGGTATTGATACTTCCTCCACATTTGTGCACAGACTTTTTAAAATTAAAGGTCAAACATTGGAAACTGTACTTTGGTAATTGTAAATTCTCTTTTTTAACGCACATTTGACTTTAACGAATACATTCTCATCACGTGTCTCGTGCTTCACACTCGATTTTGTCCAAAATCAAACTTTTCTGCATTAAGTTCGACTATATAATATCAAATGCATATTTTATTTATTCCTGTACCTCGGTGTGAGGCTGCTTATTTTGATAATTCAAAATAATTTACTACTTTTATTTTTCATGATTACCCGAAAATTTGTTCCTGATTTTGCACTAATTTTAATTCTCAGCTAACCTGGACAATATATCATTTCAATAAATTGATATTATTACAATTCATAATATGCATTGATATTAAAACAAATGTGGTTTCACTGTTTTGTTTTTACAATAAAAAAGGGCACATCCTATAGAAAAGTAAATATGTTAATTAACATTTTATTGCCTTTTCTCTCGTTCTTCCAAAAACTAAATTTGTTTATTTACATGTTGTTTTTTATGATTAAAAAAAAATCATCATCTTAAAATCTGATTCTTATCAAATTTTTAGAGCCTTCTTGAGTGAACAACTTTTGTTAATAATTTTTTTCTTCCCTTCTGTTGTTTTTACAAAAACATATTTTTTTATTCAGTTTTATTTTTTACGTTAAAAAACCCGAACTATGCTCCGTTCATCTGTGCACGTTGGTGGACACTGGTAAAACTGTGAACGTTGATGGCCTCGGGTACATATGTGCATCGGTCATCAGTGTACGTCTACATTTCGACGCGCACAGGCGGTACCCTCCTAAATGTGCACATCTCAAATAATAAGATCAGATTTTAAAGTTTCAAGTCCACGTGCACAGATGAGATGCTCCCAACCGTACACGTCTCAGTTTTCGAGGGGTGTACTTACCCAACTAAGCCTTTCGATAGCCATTTAAACGTGTACAGATGGTACTCAACTAACATCTTACGTGTACAGACGGAAAACTACCAACTGTGCACGTCTGAATTGATACAATAAGTTTCTTAACACACAAGTTCACGTGCGCAGATGGGCACTCCTAACTGTGTTGTGTCTAATCTGTGCACCTGCATATACATATGAGCCAATGGCCCAAAACGTGTACAGTTGTACAACTGGCTCTCGAAGTGTACAGTTTGGAGTTACGTGTTTGTCCACGTGCACAGTCGTGCCAATGGCTAACCACGTGCATAGTTGTATCACCGGACCTCGAAGAGCATAGTTGCACTCGTGCACAATGTTACTCCTTAAAATTGAGACACGACCTGTTACGTGTCACCTGGTGCACAGTTGTGCATGTGGCCAAAAAATACACAGCTGTGCATGTGGCCAAAAATGTGCAAGGCTGCACTAGTGGTCACCGATGTACACAGATGGGCTCGTGAACAGTTGCTCCATGCTCGCTGGTTCGTTACCCATTTTTTTACATTTAATGTCGTTTGTCAAACAATTTTATTTATTTTTTTACTCTCAGCTTTATTTTTCACGATTAAAACAAAAACTATGTGTCCTATAAACAAATGACTAACAACAATTTGTTCACCTTTATTGGATGTTTAATTTTTTTCTGCTAATCTTTGTATCGTATTTTTCTTGGTTTGAGTGCGAAATGGAAGTTTTTATTTTTTTTTTCATTTTTTTTTGAAGGATCAAAATTTGGATTTTCGATTTTTAAAGATAATTCAAAAAGCTGTCATGATAGTCTTGAAGGGCTTTGTAAAAGCAACGTTTTTCGTTTCTTGACTTTTTTCATATCGTGCGTTTGTTTGCTAAAACAATGTATTTTGTTTTGTTTTTTTGAATATTGAAAATGCTATAACTCTGATAACATTTTTTTTCTATCGAAAAAGTCGTATGGATAAATTGTTTAAATTTCCAAGTACAATTATCAGCCGTACATAGAATTTTCAGAAAAAGATTTTGATAAAAATTTTGAAAATGCCCCAACTTTTTAAATTTTGTTTCAAAAAATATCTGGATAACGAACTCGTTCTCACATTTCAGGCCTTAAAAGAGTTATAGCGTGTAAAGCCTACCACATACAGACAGGCAGGCAGACAGAAAAACACCTACGTAAAAACATTTTTTTTCTGACTCAGGGGGTATCAAAACATGGAGCTTTGTTCAAAACTGACTAAGTCAAATTTTACATAAAACCAGAACTTTTTCAAAATTCAAAATATAAAGATGCACAGAGAAGCTGCGGGATTTAAAATGTATGTTTTTAGTTAAGCTTCATTGAAGCATTCCGTGTGTAAAGAATAAAATATCTGAGCGCGAAACGAGAGATAACCCATTTTCGAGCACGAGACCCGACAAATGTTCAAACCTGCTAGTCACACGTGTAGCTCTTGATAAAAATGTTTCCGCGCAGCAGGTAGATCTTATTATTAAAAAAGATATTTGGTACTTCTATCAATCTAAAATAAAGTATCATTCTTTATTTGAGAGTCCTTAAGACTCATGGTTTTTCTTTTTTGCAAGATGCATTTGACGAGGGACATAATACATACAATTACTGAGCAACATGTTCGCTAGAATAATTAATGATTCAACTCTGAAGCACAGTGACTCACCTGAAACCCAAAAAGTGAATGATGGAGATTCAACTGTCAGCCTAATTTAAAGCACAATTTAAAAAAATTAACATTTCAAAAGTAATATATAATAAAATTTGTACAAACACGTATTTATAAACAGTTAAATATTTTCTATCCATTTTTCGATATAATGTATTAATTTTCCTTAGGTATATTATATAATCGTTTTTATACATAAATTAACAATAAATATTGTAATACTAATTTCTATCCGTTTCTCAATTTACCATCAAAATTTGTAAAAACAAACATGACCAAAAAGCCCAGAATATTAAGTGACAGGCAGACTTCTTTCTAGTGGAAAAAGTATTGTCTATAAAATATGTAAATAATAAAATGTTGAATAATTTATTTAACCATTGATTGATTGCTTTCGATTTTCGAAAGGGTGTGTCTACCTTACCGAACAAATCCTGCTTCGCGTACTGACAATTCGGCACACGTATAGCCACGGCCTTTTCGAAAATGTTCCGTTTTTGTGCATCTATTGTAAGAATTTAAATTTGATGAAGATTAACCCAGCGCCAACATTTCTTATCTCCTTCTCCATTTTAGTAGCCTCGTAGTCAGTCTTGATCCAGACTTTGCAGGTGAAAAGTAAGAGATTTTCCTTCAAGTATTATGTGTTAGAATTATTTTTGTGAATTTGTCCTACTGTTTGTCCTAGTCTGCTTTCAATTTTATTTCCTTCAAGTTTTTCATTTTGTGAATTTGTTCATAGTATTTTGTTTTCCTAGTCTCTCAATGCTGTGAATTTGCGAAAAAAAAGTTTAGCTGTTTTGTTTTACTGTTTCCAATTCTACTTTGTTCAAGTTTTTCGTTTTTATTCAAAGAAGAAGAAAAAATACTATGTAGTACCTGTGTTTACTACTTTTTTCTTCATATATTTGGGTGTATAAAAATTTTATTGACTGTAATTGATGATTTATTGCTTTCCTATGAATTAGCTATCGTTAATTCGTTCAAAGTTTCGAATTTAACTAGAAAAATCGTGAAATATTGCGTTGGGTTGGATTCCACCTATTGTGGGTAGTCGTGTCCTGGAAGTTCACGTGGTTCCAGCTGGGTTAAAATAAAAAATGATTGAACATTTTTTTCACGTTAGCGGTATCCAGAGAACGGAACATTGAAACACATAATTAATTCTTTCGCCAAAAGAAGCGTTTATACTCTACAATATTTTGTGAAAAAATACAGAAATACGTGATGCAACAGTCAGATATTATTGGAAAGTAGAATATACAACATGATCATTGAAAAAATTAAACAATTCCATCTGGAAGTTTTGTAGAGCTGAAGCTCACTTTATTTCCTCCCATGAGGAGAGTTGCTTCGGCAGCTTGTATGATATGAGATGGGAGTTGAATCGAGCTCTACAACCAGCACGACGAATTCCGTACACCAAAAAAACGACAACGTTGAGGAGTTGAAGTACGTTAAGCATCGCGAAGAAGATGAGTTTTCAGCGCTTTTCCATCAACCTGTCTCTCTCATGTAATTGCAAGCACTCCTGATTTTACTAGTCTCCAGAGATGGACTTGAATTAATTGCAAACTACATTTCAAAACATTCATTTTTTAAGATTGACCTAAAAACAGGAATGAAAACTTGACCGTTTCAAAAATTAGCTGCTTATTTACAAACCAGTGTTTTTAAAATTAATTTGTAAACATTTTTTATGTATAAACATGTTAATCCTCGATGTGGGGAGTCGCGCCTGACTTGATTGAAACCACGCACAGTGTTCTGGAATAGGAATTTACTGTTCATAATCGCCCACAGGTCGTACTTCTTAACCGATTTAAAAGTTTTTTTTTTAGAAATGCTCAGCAATTAATTTTTAAGAGAATTGTGGTTTGCTTTTTTAAAAATTTTTTTCACAGAGCAACAACATATAAACAAATATAGTGATAAAATTGAACATTTTAGCTTTGTGAATTTTTATCTCAAAAAAAAATACAGATAGAAACTCACTATTAGCCGGAATTATTGCACATGCATTCATAGAACATAATTAATTTTAATAATATTTAACTTCATTATCAAAAACAATTTTTATAAACAAATTATTATTAGTGTTTTTTTATCATAGAAAAAATCGTTTATTTCACGCTAGTTGCTAATATTTTTCATAAGAGTCATAATTTGTAAGAAAAAAAATTAGCATGAGTTAACAAATATTGTTTTTATAAACATTTATATAAACAAATTCTTTATAAACGAGTTTTTCTCATAGCTTAATTGATTTTTCTGAACAAAAGTGATTCACAATTGTCTTTAAAGCCATTTATATACTTTAAGCTTTATCAAACATAAACAATATAGATTGTTTATAACAATTTAGTTAAACAAATCTCCTAATCGGCCGTTTCCTCGTAGAAAAAAATGTTTTTTTTTCTTCAATAATTATTAGAGTGACATTTATTGAGGTGACTAACCAACGAAATTAAATAAAGAATAATTTATATGATTGTTATAAGCAATTTTTTAACAAAACTATGATTTATTTTTTTTACATGCAAAAAGTACGGTTTTGCACTGAAATTATCCGACAATAAACTAACAGTGATTCCAAAATTGGATATGGGACACTAAATAATAATTTGCGTAATTGTTAATAACAATTTTAAAACAATGCGTGACAATCTGCGGTTGGTCGTAGAAAAAAGTTATTTTTTCTTCAATCATTTTTGTGATAATCTTATTTGTGTTATTGAATCAATGAAAAAATTGATACATATAATAATAATGAGATTATTATAAAAAACTTAAAATAAATAAATTACGATTCAAAACTCGAATCATTTTTAGATTCGAATTGATCTATTAGTTCATCGAGTTCTTGATCAAGTTCAACTTTAAGTTTTTCCCATTCAGGCTTCAAGGATGCAATGAAAAGATCTGAGGACTCAAGGTGTTTGTGAATTAGGTCGTGCATAGTATGCAATCGAGAGATTTTCCGTGTGTTGAACTGTCGAATGTACTTAATATCCTTGTTCCTGGCTTTAGAAGCTTCTTCGGAATACATGCCAATTGGCAGCATGAAATTCTCCATAACTTTCCCCCATGTAGCAGTATTTTATGAACTGAAGAAGGCATGTAGTACCATGGATATAAGCTCACATACAGTTTTGCTGTCCTAAAAGCATACTCGTTGAAAAAGAGAGGAGGAATTTTTCTGCTACTAACTAACATTTGTAGTACGTTTCTATACATTTTAATGAGTTCTTTATTTACTCCAGTTATTTCCGACACTTGATCAACATTCGAGAAAAACCTACGAGCCGTATTACCACAATTAGAGTCTGAATACGCAAGTACAGCGTTATTGCACCTTATTTTCACTTGTTCCTCATTTATTTTTCAGGAAGTTGCATAAAACAAATGAAAGATAGGTAACTTCTAAAAACGCAAGTACAGCGTTATTGCTATGGACATTTTGCTACATAAATTGTTATTAACAATTACACAAATTATTATTTAATGTCCCATATCCAATTTTGGAATCACTGTTAGTTTATTGTCGAATAATTTCAGTGGAAAACCGTCCTTTTTGTATGTAAAAAAATAAATCATAGTTTTGTTAAAAAATTGTTTATAACCAGAGAGAAATAGAGAGTCACAATGCATTAGAAATATCAGTTGACAGAAACATGGCGCCCCCTACTCGCCCGTATACCCGTGATGGTTATTTGATAGATATATATCGGTTTTAAATCCACGAGTGATTCCAGGACTCGGTCGGTGTGCAAAGAAACTGCACCACCGACAATGACCGACATGAGGTAAATGAAAGTGGCCCTCAACCCTTAACATGTGTGCGTCGCGTGGCCATCGTAGGTATATCGCACGCACACAACCTGATATCGGCTTTAACTCAGGCAGATTTTGATTTTTAGAATCGAGATTGTTGGTATTTTACTATTCGATCCCGAAGCAAGCAATTCTGTGACAGATACAATCTGACAGATACATGAGTCAATTTCGTGTGTTTTTAACTGTCCAGTGTTTCACCTTAAAATCCGTTTGTACATTTTGTACATTTGTGCTAAAATTATTATCTATAGCTGGTTCAATTTAATGCCAGATTAAGCAAATCTGAAAATACTTCAAGAAATTGTAGGTTATGTTTCTATGTTTACCTTTCAGCTCCACTCTCCTCATCATTTTTTTCAGTTTCTTTTTTTCAGAATTATCACACCAGGTGCAGTTCGAAAAATCGTTGGATTATCAACATCAACCCCTAAATATTTGACTTAAAAAAAAGAAAGTCAACCACATATTGTAAGTCACAAAAAATTAAAGAAATGTACAACTTCAAGTCGGGTGGTCACTGACTGGGAAAACCGGGAATTATAGCCAAGATTTTGGAACACCAAGAAGTACCCTAGAGTTTAGAGGAAAACCCGGAATTTTCCAGATTAATTTTTTACCTTTGTCGATTTTATCTACATTTTCCTAAAAAGTAATCTTTTTTGGGTAGCAAAATCAACTATATTAATGAACACTCGTATATTTCGAACAGATAGTTCGATCTTTTAGATCTTTTAGTTTTTAAATTAGAAACAGTTAAATTCATTCAAAAAATACGAATTTTCAACGAAATACTTAAATTCTCAACTAAGAAAAAATAATTTGAGAAACAAACAGTTGAATATTCAGTTAAAAAAATTAATTAAAAAAAAAAAGATTTTTCAACAAAAGAAAGTAATTTTGAACTAATTGTAAGATTACGAATCTTTTACCAATAAAATGAATTTTAAAGACAGTTGTTCAACTTTCAACCAACAAGTTGAATTTTCAACAAAATTCTTGAATTCTCAACTAAAACAAATTAGTTTTCCACCAAACAGTTCAATTTTTAACCAAATAGATAAGTTTTCATTTAAAAAATTGAGTTTTAACTCAGAAAATAAATTTTCAACAAAAGAGATGAATTATGAAGAAAATAGTTTAACTTCCAACCAAAGACTCGAATTTTCAATCAAAGAATATGAATTTTTTACAAAAAACGCAATAGTTGATATTTCAGCCAAAGAAGATTTTAAATTATAATTTAATAAAAAATTAATTTTTAACCAAAATAAGAATTTTTAATAAAATAGTCCAATTTTTAAAAACCGATGAATTTTCAACTAAGATTATAAATCTTAAACCGAAAAAATGAATTTTGAAGAAAGTAGTTCAACTTTTAAGCAATATGTTGAAGTTACAATCTAAGAAGATGAATTAAAAAAATGTAATATTTGATATTACAAACAAACAAAATTTTGTTTTAACTTAGAAACAGTTAAATTTATTTTAAAAAATACGAATTTATAATGAAATATTTAAATTCTCAACTAATAAAAATTAATTTTAAAACAAACAATTGAATATTCAATTACAAAAATTAATTAAAGAAAAATGTTTCACTAAAAGAAATAAATTTTTAACTAATTTTAGTTCAATTTTTAACCAAATAGTTAAATTTTCAGTTAAAAAATTGAGTTTTAAGCCGGAATATAAATTTAAAAAAAAATGAATTTTCAACTGAGATTATGAATCTTTAACAAAAAAGATGAATTTTGAAGGAATTAGTTCAACTTTCAACCAAAAAGTTGAATTTACAATCTAAGAAGATGATCTTTCAACAAAAAATGTAATATTTGATATTACAAACAAAAAAAAAAGATTTTGTTTTAAATTAGCAACAGTCAAATTATTCAAAAAATATGAATTTTCAATGAAATATTTAAATTCTCAACTAAGAAAAATTAATTTTAAAACAAACAATTGAATATTCAGTTAGAAAACTAATTAAAATTTTTTTTTTTACTAAAATAAATAAATTTTTATCTAAAAGTAAGATTTTGAATCTTTAACCAACAAATTGAGTTTTAACGAAAGTAGTTCAACTTTCAACAGAGTTGAATTTTCAATGAAATACTTAAATTCTCAACTGAAACAAATTATTTTTCAACCAAACAATTCGATTTTTAACCAAATATTTAAATTTTCAGTTAAAAAATTGAGTTTTAACCCAGAATATAAATTTTCAAAAAAGATTATGAATCTTTAATAAATAATAAATAATGAAGAAATAGTTAAATTTATATGAAGTATACGAATTTTCAACAAAATACTAGAACCCTTAACTAAAAAAAAAATTAATTTTCGACTTAACAGTTTAATTTTCTGCCAAATATTTAAATTTCCAGTTTAAAAAATTAATTTTTAACCAAAAAAATATTTCCACAAAGAAGTATCGTTTTCAACCATAAAGATGTATTTTCAACTAAAATTATGAATCTTTAACAAACAAAAATATATTAATTTTAAAGAAAGTAGTTCAAATTTTAACCAAATATTTAATTTTAAATCAAAAACAGTTGCATTTTCAACCAAATAGTTAAATTATCAATGAAAGAATAAACGCTAAACAAAAAAAATAATTTTTTAACAAATTAGTTTTATTTTAAGCAAAAGAGATGAATTTGCAGCTGAGATTATGAAACTTTAAACAAAAAAATTAATTTTAAAGAAAATAGTTCACTTTTCAACCAATAAGTTGAAGTTTTAATCCAAATGAATCAATTTTAACAAATAATTTAATAATTAATATTTCAACCAAAAAATATTTAATTTTAAATCAGAAACAGTTGAGTTTATTAAAAAAAATTCAATATTCAACCAAATATTTGAATCCTCAGCTAAAAAAAACTAATTTTCTGCCAAATAGTTATATTTTTATAAAAAAAAAACGTGATTTTATACCAAAATAATTAAAATTTTAATTTAAAAAGATACATTTATAAACAAAAATTGAATAGTTAAATTTACAATTAAAAAAAATAGCCTAAATAAAACAATTTATCACAAAAATATTTGAATTTTTAAACCACGAAATACCAGAAATAATAATAATAATAGCTAAAAAATTCCAAAAAGGACGAATTCTCAACAAAATTGTTATATTTTTAATAAAAATAATGAACTTTAACAAAGCAGTTGAACTTTCCACAAAAATAGTTGCATTTTGAAACTTTAACCAAAACATTTAATTTTAAAGAAAGTAGTTCATTTTTTAACCAATAAGTTGAAGTTTTAACCCAAAAGAATCAGTTTTTAACAAATAATTTAATAATTAATATTTCAACCAAAAAATATTTAATTTTAAATCAGAAACAGTTGAGTTTATTAAAAAAAATTCAATATTCAATCAAATATTTGAATCCTAAACTAAAAAACACTAATATTCGGCCAAACAGTTGCATTTTTATTTATAAAAACGTGATTTTCTAACAAAAAATACATCTTCTCAATAAATCTCATGCATTTTTCATTTAAAAAGTTAAATTTTAAACGAAAGAGATTAATTTTGAACGCAGAATTTAATAGTAAGAATTTTCAAATTAAAAATCGAGTTTGTAATTTAACCGATGAAAGTTTCTGTCGAAATTTGAATAATGTTCAACAAAACAGTTGAATTTTTAAACGAAAGAGATTAATTCTGAACGCGGAATTTAATAATAAGAATTTTCAAATTAAAAATCGAATTTTTAATTTAACCGATGAAAGTTTCTGTCAAAAATGGAATAAAGTCCATCAAATAGTTTAATTTTTAAACGAAAGAGATTAATTCTGATCGCCGAATTTGATACAAAAATTTTCAGATTAAAATGCAAACTTTTAATCTAAAAGATCGAACTAGCTGTTCGAAAATATACGCGTGTTCATTAATATAGTTGATTTTGCTACCCAAAAAAGATGACTTTTTAGGAAAATGTAGATAAAATTAACAAAAGTAAAAAATTAATCTGGAAAATTCCGGGTTTTCCTCTAAACTCTAGGGTACTTCTTGTTGTTCAAAAATCTGGGCTATAATTCCCGGTTTTCCCAGTCAGTGACCACCCGACTTGAAGTTGTACATTTCTTTAATTTTTTGTAACTTACAATATGTGGTTGACTTTCTTTTTTTTAAGTCAAATATTTAGGGGTTGATGTTGATAATCCAACGATTTTTCGAATTGCACCCGGTGTGATAATTCTGAAAAAAAGAACCTGAAAACAATGATGAGGAGAGTGGAGCTGAAAGGTAAACATAGAAGCATAACCTACAATTTCTTGAAGTATTTGCAGATTTGCTTAATCTGGCATTAAATTGAACCAGCTATGGATAATAATTATAGCACAAATGTACAAACGGATTTTAAGGTGAAACACTGGACAGTTAAAAACACACAAAATTGAGTCATTCATGTGTCAGATGGAATCTGTCAAAAATTGCTTGCTTCGGGATCGAACAGTAAAATACCAACAATCTCAATTCTAAATCTGCCTGAGTTAAAGCCGATATCAGGTTGCGTGCGTACGACATACCTACGATGGCCACGCGACGCACACATGTTAAGGGTTGAGGGCCACTTTCATTTACCTCATGTCGGTCATTGTCGGTGGTGCAGTTTCTTTGCACACCGACCGAGTCCTGGAATCACTCGTGGATTTAAAACCAATATCTATTTCAATCAAATGGCCATCACGGGTATACGGGCGAGTAGGGGGCGCCATGTTTCTATCAACTGATATTTCTAATGCATTGTGACTCTCTATTTCTCTCTATTATAACAATCATATAAATTATTCTTTATTTAATTTCGTTGGTTAGTCACCGCAATAAATGTCACTCTAATAATTATTGAAGAAAAAAACATTTTTTTTCTAGGAAGAAACCGCCGATTAGGAGACTTGTTTAACTAAATTGTTATGAACAATCTATATTGTTTATGTTTGATAAAGCTTAAAGTATATAAATGGCTTTAAAGACAATTGTGAATCACTTTTATTCAGAAAAATGAATTCAGCTATAAGAAATCTCGTTTATAAAGAATTTGTTTATAGAAATTGTTTATAATAATTGAGTTAAAGATTATTAAAATTAATTATATTCTATAAATGCATGTACAATAATTCCGGCTGATAGTGAGGTTCTATTTGTATTTTTTCTTGAGATAAAAATTCACAAAGCTAAAATGGTCAATTTTGTCACTATATTTGTTTATATATTGTTGTTCTGTGAAAAAATTTGAAAAAATCAAACCACAATTCTCTTTAAAATTAATTGCTGAGCATTTCTAAAAAAAAACTTTTAAATCTTTTAAGAAATACGACCTGTGGGCGATTATGAACAGTAAATTTCTATTCCAGACCACTGTGCCACGGCTCGAAAGTTAAGGCAGGGTTCGGATACCCCCCACGGTCGTATACACAGGTCCGATGTCTCTCGTGGTGTGGGAAGTACCCAAACGTGAGTCAAAAAGTTTCGCTATCCTGCTACCCAACAACATGGCGCACTAGTCGAGCAGTAAAAAGTTTGAAAACGTAAACATGTTTTCTAGCTTCAAAATCGGAATGGCACTGACACAATCAGAACCTTGATGCAGGACCATTTTGCTGGCCCCACCACCCACGCAAATTTAACTTTTTTCAGGCCAAATATTTAATGCAGAATTTTTTCAAATTTGATTAATCAAAATTAGAATTTTTGCATCACCGGAAGAACCTGATGCCTCAAAAAAATACTGGCGGGACCAGCGAAACGTTTCACTGGCCCCGACATTATCCAAAATCAACTTTATAGGGGCCCTTGATTTGTTCAAATTTGTCTAATCAACTTCAACCTCTAAAAACTACCCGCTTTACGGCAAAACCATGATGGGACCAACA
The DNA here is from genome assembly GCF_010883055.1 of Belonocnema kinseyi. Taxonomy (NCBI): domain Eukaryota; kingdom Metazoa; phylum Arthropoda; class Insecta; order Hymenoptera; family Cynipidae; genus Belonocnema; species Belonocnema kinseyi. Next base: position 107,884,211 of record NC_046663.1, on the reverse strand, counting down.
AAATGATTCTTTGGCACCGACATTATTTAAAATCAACTTTATAGGGAACCATAAATAATGCACCTATATAGAGTTGATTTTGGATAATGTCGAGGATAGGGAAACGTTTCGCTGGCCCCGTAATAGTGTTTGCCACATAAGGGATAGCTTTTAGGGGTTGAAGTTGCTTGAATAAATTTCAACAAAATAAGACGAAAATAACGCGGTCATATAAATTTGATTTTGGATAATGTCGGGTCCAGCAAAATGTTTCGCTGGCCCGCCACAGTGTTTGCCGCATAGAGGCTAGCTTTTAGGGGCTGCAGTTGTTTGAAAAAATTTGAAAAAAATTAACACGAAAATCATTCGCCCATATGAAGTTGAATTTGAATGATTTCGGCGCCACCGCATCATTTTGCTATTCCCATCATGCTGTTTTAGCACAGTGGGTAGTTTTTAGGAGTTGAAGTTACCTGAACAAATTTAAACAAATTAAGACGAAAATAATACACCCATATAAAGCTGATTTTGAATAATTTCGCAGCCAGCGCCCGAACCTGTGTATACGACTGTGGACACACCGAATTCTTTCCACTTCGTACAGTATTCTTCTACACATTGATATGTTTATGGAAATGTAAAAGTGATTAAGGTTTACTGGAAATTTTTACACACAAATCTGTCTTGCGTCGAGCTTGGGATCAACGTTATGTTTGTAATCTTAAATGTTTACGAAATGTAATAATGATCTCAACTTTAAATGATAGCCAATATTGCGGCAAAATCTCAACTTATGGATGATTGCAAAAAAGTTGATCACTTTTTCTACTTTTCTTTTGAGAAGGAATGGAGGGTGCATCTGAAATATTACATGTGCCTTTTTTTCCTTTTTCTTTTTGACATTATTATTATTATTATTAATTTAATTTTATCAAATTTTATTTTAAAAAACGTAATTTTCTACTAAAATAATTAAAATTTTAATTTAAAAAGATACATTTATAAACAAAAATTGAATAGTTAAATTTACAATTAAAAAAAAATAGCCTAAATAAAACGATTTATCACAAACTTTATTAAATAATGCATAATAATTACACACTTA
>NC_046663.1:107874062-107883027 GCF_010883055.1 Belonocnema kinseyi | reverse complement strand
TATTATTATAAAGTACTTATGTGAGATTATCCATGCAGCGTAAAATTTCATTTCCTTCGTGTTTAAAAAAATAAGTTTCACTTACGAACATGAATATATGCTATAAGAGTAATTTCTATGTACATGTCTATTATTAGACTTTATCTTAATGACTAACTGCAAAATAGTCAAATATTGGCTAATGTGATAAATGAATTTCGTGGATTCCATCGAATGTCGACGTTTTGAGGCCCCCTGAGTAAAAAAAGTACACACAGAAAAAAGTTTTGTTGAATCAAAGAATTTTTCTTTAAATTAAAAAAATTCTAGTATTGAGATTACGGTTAAATAAACATTTGTTTGATTTAAGGACATTTTTTGTTAATTTAAAAAATTAGATTTAAAGAAATATTTCGTTAATTTTAACGGAAAATTTCTTTAAATTAAAGAAATATTTCGTTCCTTCAAACCAAATATTTCTTTGAATTGAAGAAATATTTGATTGCTTCAAATAAAAAATTTATTTAAATCAAAGAAATATAATTTTTCATTTCACCTTTACATTTATCGAAATGAAATAACTGTTTTGGTTGAAAAAAGAAAACTGTTTAGTTTAAAATGAATATAGATTTTATTTGAATCCAATAATGAATTATAAGAAAATTAGCTTTCTCATCAAGCAAATAATTCTATATACAATTTAAAACTGTGATAGTTCTAATTAAATATAAACAAAAAATGTTCGTCTTTCTTCGCATGAGAATATTTTTACAATAATCGGATTCGACAACTCGACTTTCAAGAAACTTGCATGGTCTATTTGTTCACCTGAAGAAAAAAGTTCATTTTAATTTTTTGTGTGTAAATTAATGTTATTCTTTCCTAATTTACAATTGCTCACGAAAAGTTAAGGTAAAAGATAACTTGTGACGAAATTGTGCACAGAAGTAACAAAAATTTACATAAAGGCGAAGTTAGGTCGTGTTGTATAAAAGTATCTATTTACTGAGTCGAAAGCTGCTATGCTTTCTGCAAATCCCTACGATGCAAGGATGTCGCGTAATATGTCGCGTTTTCGCAAAACTTGACAACACGTTTTCCGAAAAACGCGTTAACGTAAAATAATCAAAATGTTTTGTTCTACGCAATCACGTGGCGCATTGGTAATGTTGATTAATAAAATCTTTCTTTGATTCAAAAAAATAGTGTGCTTATTTCAAATTACTGACTCTAAAGAAATTATTTCTTTCATTTTTCCTAGTAACTGTTTTGGATCAAAAGAATTTTGTTTTAAATCAAACAAATAATTTCTTTAAATTAAAGGAATTACGTGACGTCCTTTATTAAAATCAAATAAATTTTTTTTTATCATAAAAATATTTTTAATCTGTATCAAAAGAACCTAGAAAGAAAAATGTTGTTTTTTTTTTAATTTAATAAGAACTTTTCTCTGGGTGTAGTTGTTACGTCGGTGCCTGTTTGCTTGTCATTATCTGTGTATCGCATAACTTTTGGAAGACTATTTGGATTCTATTGTCCTTCAAAAAACTTTTTAATGGTGTCAAAAGAAAAGAGTACTTCGTTAGTTAGCTATATTGGATAAATATTAAAAAAGTTAGAGTATTTTGAAAATCTTTGCGAAAATTTTTTTCAAGATTTGAATATTCTATGTAAAGGTATTCATTGTACTCGAAAAGTCAAATAAATAATCCTAATGACATTTTTCGATAAAAAAAACATGATTAAAGTTATAGTATTAACAATTCCAAAAAAAAACATTTTAAGCCAAAAAATACACGATGCAAAAAAAAGTCAAAATAATAAAATCGTTATTTTTTGGAAGACCTACAAGATTATCACAACACTTTTTGAATTGTCTTGAAAAATCGAAAATTCTAATTTTGATCGCAAGAAAAATTATTCAAAATTTCATTCTTCGGTCAAACAATGCAAGACACCAAAAAAGATTATTTTGCCAAAATTATGCATCCAAAAGGGATCTGCAATTTTTTATGGATTAATTTTTTACAGGGCACGTCGATTTTGTTTTATTTCTAAAAAAACCAACATTAAGAATGGAAAAATAAAATTTTTGCTCAGGGTACACCAGCTGTGAAAAAATAATAGCACAAAAGTTATTAACCTAAAAAACAGCTACACATTTAATCATTATCATTATTTTGTAAGATGCGTAATTTTTCTTTTATTCTTAACAAACAACATTAAAAATAAAAAATTAAATTCTTGGACAAACAACACAAGTTATGAAAAAAATAATAAAACAAAAGTCTTTAACCCAAAAAATAGCTACACATTTTTTATGAATTAGGTTTTAATGAAACGCGTAGTTTTAGTTCTAATCGTACCAAAATAAACTTGAAAAATAAAAAATTAAAATTTTGAACAAGCGTGACAAGCTATTAAAAAATCAATACAACAAGTTGTTTATCCAAAAAGAAATACAAATTTGTGAATAATAATCTGTTGATAGTAAAATAATAAAAAAAAATACTTTTTGGGAAAAGAACACAAGCTTCTATAACATTTTATTTATTAACATGTTTCACCTATATTATATTTAAAAATTTGCTTAGAACTGCATTACGCTAGAATACGTATTTCTAGTTTAATTCGTAGAAAATAAGATTCAAAAGAAACAAATTAGATTTATGTATGGAAAAACGACATAAGTTGCAATAAAATGTTTAATAAGCAAATTTTTTATTCTTATAGGATGCGCCCTTTTTTCAATTACAAAGAAAATTAAAATACGTATGTTTCAATACCAATGCATATTATTAATTGAAATAATATAAATCGAATTTTGAAGAAAATTTAGTGCGAAGCACGAGACGCATGGTAAGTATGTGTTCATTAAAGCTGAAGGAGCTTTAACAAAGGAGAATTCTCAATCACCAAATTACAGATGTCGATTATCTGACCTTTAATTTTTTTATTTCTGTGCACAAATTTGGGGAAAATATAAAGACGGAGTGCATAGTGCGAGGTAAATTCTTTATCGAGCACGAAGCACGAGGTATATATATTATCCAGCGTGAAGCGCGAGAACCAAAAGGCGCGCGCTCTAGGCGCGCTCAAACTGGCGAACGCAGCGCGCGATGAGAACGTACCCGCACAGCGGGCTAATTTTTTATCATATTTTCATTTTTGTTCCCAGATTTGGCGTCATGGCCTAGACTATACGTAAAAAGCAGATATGCTAGAAAATGCTGTAGTTAAGCATTACCAACACATTAGGATTGATGAAATTGAATTTCATGTTTTACTCAACATGCAAATCACCTGAAATAATTCCGACAATTTCACATCATTAGCACATGTCAACGAGCGAATTTAAGCAAGGCATCAGATAATCGTCATTAACCGGACTGATAATAATTTCTACCATAAATTCTTTAATGAGTTACGTAAAACACTAGATAATATGTGGTAGTATTGATAGAGCGAATATTAATTAAGGAAATACAAGTAATCCTAAAAATGATTTCTGATGTACTTATAAAATTGATATAATACTTTTTGCGTCATGGACTGGAGACGTTTCGCCTGTTGATTATTTGTGTATAAATTGTTTATAGTCAATATCAGTTCGAAAATTATTGCATGTTGAATTTAAACCATTTATTTCAACAAATAAGAATATAAACTGGTCCTCGTTTTGTAATATTCGAGAGAGATTGATATTTGATTGATTTGGAGTTTCGACTAATATAGTATGAATACAATTGATTTTATCTTATAGCACGAAACAACATTTTTAAATGCCGATACTTAAATTTTGCGGTATGCGGAGAATCGCCCTTATATCAAAGCATTGTTGAGTAAAGTTTGAATATTTTAGACGGCATAGTTTAGAAATTAGGAATAAAGAAGAATTCAAAATATCTTGTCACACAACTGAGCATAAATATAAAAATATAAAAGAAACAATTTCTAGATAATATAACATCCTTTTTTATATGTTTGCTATTCATATTTATACAGTACCTTGTGTTGTTTAGGACAAGAAAGAAAGTGTTTTGTCTTGTAATGCGCAGTGCTACACTGAAAGAATTTTTTATAGAATAAATGAAAAAAAATGAGTGAGCCTTTAGTATAATATCGTACAAAAATAATTGAAACCGAGGATTTATTACCGTCATTCGTATTAATGTACTCTCTAAATTTGAATTAGTAGAAATTTTACTAATTCATTCAGTACACTTCATTTTAATTGATGAATCAGTTATTTTCAGAAATTTACTAATTGTAACAGTAAAAAACACGTAACTGAAGTTAATCAGTTATACCGTAACTATAGTGAATCAATTATAGACTTAGAACAAATTGAAAGAGGAAAAAGTTCTAATTAGGATTTTATTTATTTTCCAATATTATTTGTAATATTGAGGTTTAACCAAAAGTTTAATTAAAAAATTTTCCTCAGAATATATAAACTTAGTATATAACAATACACGGGTGTAAATATTGTCAAGTACTAAGAGTAATTTACAAATTAATTTTACCCGTGTATTGTTATACACGTTTCATTTGAAAATATTTTATTCTTTCCATTGCATTTTAATTTTTTACATATATTCGTGTCTCTGTTTGAGAGTGAAGAAAACTTATTACATCTGTATCTCATTGATAACATATTGTCACTGAACGTTAAAAATTTTTTGAATGTGATAAAAAGGTGTATATGTGTGTGAATAAAATGTCATGAAAGGTAAGTTTACTTTGAAAATTATAAAATATTTGAAGCTATTACTATTATTCATCTAACAAACAATATTTTTTTCAAAAACTTGCTGAGTTTCAGTTAAGAGAAAAATGTAAAACACGCGTATTTTCTAATAAACAGTTTATTTTTATTAAATTCCGCAAAGTAACCTATATTTTTAAAACAAAAATTTAATAAACACAATTTATATACATTCTTGTTCATCTTATGATAATCATTTATTTTAATTTCTAGAATTGTTTTTAATGTCCATTTTGAATTACACGCACGCGCAGTAATACAAGATGCCCAAATTAGGTATTTTCACTTCAACCATCAGCTAATTTCACTTCGTTAAAAGCTGAGGGGAAAACAATAGATCGAATGCATGGAACAAAACTTTATTTCTGTAATATTGTTGTAATTTATCATAATTATCATAATTATAATAATTGTATTATTTAATTAAAAAGAATTTTAAAAATATATAATATTTTTTAAATACACTTATATATAAAAAATTATGTTTTATGAAGATATTAGTAAAATAGGGAAAGATTGAACTAAATCCCGAGCATTTGGTCCCTTGTTTTACCCTCAGCTATCTACGAAGTAGAGAATTGTGCGAGGAATTGCTATCATTAGGCAACGTCGATGATCGAAAAATTGAAAGGTAGTATTTTTTAATTGGATATTTATGCACAAAACCATTTAGAATTTTAAAAGTTTATCATCCCTTAAAGGACCTGTGGGGTCATTGCGATGACGGAATTTCCTGTTTTTTTTCTGATTGATTGCGTTTATTTTACATTCACATTAATGATAGTGTGATAATAGTTTAAAATTTCGCTCTTTGATTTTTAACGGATCTTTACGTTTCGGTACTCATAGAGTCCGAAAGTCATAACATTTTGGTGGCATCTTGCTGTATGCTTACCTGAATGTTGTAGGATTTGTTCAATCGCGTAAGCTATCGATGCACTTTTTAAAGGTCCTCAAATGAAGCTTATGTTCACTGACCAGATACGTGTCCGACCAAAATTAAAAAATGTTAAGCATTTTAAGAATTTAAAAATATCTTTTTTTAATTTCAGAAATGTTTGTCAACATTTTTTATACATGGGTGGAATACTTGCAACATATGTACTTTTATATAATTTTCAAAAATATTTGTTTGACAGATTAAGAAATTTTCTTAAAAGTTTTCACTGTATGTCAAATATATTTAGAAACTGAGTTTAACTTTTCAATTAAACCAAAATGTAAAAAATTACATTTTTTTCAAATTTGAAACAAAATTTTTTTACGTGTTTTAGATATTTTTGTCAAAGTTCTTGGTGCACGACAAAAAGACTTGCAAATTATCCCAACGACATTTAAAATTTTTTGATAGATTAAGAAATATCAATCCAAAATTCTACTAGATATAAAATATATTTTCTTGAAATTTTTTAATTAGACTAAAATTCAAAAAGTTAGATAATTTTCAAAAACATGGCATTTTTGTTTTTAAGAGATCCGCAAGTTTAAAGCGTTATTTTTAGTGTATTTTAACCAGGTTTACAAATTATCTTGATGGAATTTTTCAATTGGACACAAATTAAAAATGTTCTAGATTAATAAGTTCGTTTAATCATTAAGTTCACTGTACTATGTATTAACCAGAAATATGTGCATTATTTAAATAATATTTTATACATAAGTAATATTGTTTGATTCAGAATGGCTTGAGTTTTCAAATGTACATTTTAATAAATGAATAAGCAATCATTTTATTATTCGATTATTTATTTAATTATTTACACTTGCTAAGTAATTTTAAATTTAAAACAATTTCAGATTTCAAAACAGCGCCCAAATATATTTAGAACGTAACCTTTTCAAATTAACTGATTTCTTCAATGCAATTATAACTGATCACTCAGTTTTATTAGTGTAGGTACATGTAACTAATTCAATTAGTAATTTTCGTTTTACTAATCCAATCAATACAATTCTACTAATTGTCAGTGACTCAATTCTAGCTACAGAAATTAGTAGAATTTAACTGACAATCAGTGATATTTTACTAATTCAAATTTAGAGAGTACCGAAGTTAAATATTATCACACGGAGAGACTTTCGATATCAATATTTGATTAATTCTATATGTATAATTAAAATAAAATGTAAGAGTTTAGGGATAATCGGGGTACTGCTATAAAGCTTCCTACTATAATAAGGGATGATGGTATTTTTGTATGTATTATTATAAACCTGAGCGAGCTAAAATTCGTATTCACGTTTAGAAAAAGCCTTATTTAATGTTTAAAAATGGTGAATGTAGAAAAATGATAATGATCAATAACAAGTTTTGTAGAAAATATCGTCAAAACTAAGAATTTTAAGTGACATAAGTTGTAAGAAATGTACGAAATTTTCATGCTAAATTTGAATTAGTAAAATATAACTGATTGACAGTTAAATTCTACTGATTTCTGTAGCTATAATTGAGTCACTGACAGTTAGTAGAATTGTATTAATTGGATTAGTAAAACGAAAATGACTAATTGAATCAGTTATATGTACCTGTACCAATCAAACTGATTGATCAGTTATAATTGTATTGAAGAAATCACTTAATTTGAAAAGGTTACGTTCTAAATATATTTGGGCGCTATTTTGAAATGTGAAATTGTTAAAAAATTTTAATTACTTAGCACGTGTAAATAATAAAATAAATAATCAGATAATAATAATCGAATAATTGCTTATTCATTTATTGAAATAAACATTTGAAATCTCAAGTCAGTCTGAATCAAACAATCATGCTTATCTATAAAATTTTATTTAAAAATTCCACATATTTCTGGTTAATACATATTACAGTGATCTTAATGATTAAGCCAACTTATTAATCTAGAACACTTTCAATTTGTGTCCAATTGAAAAGTTTCATCAATATAATTTGTAAACCTGGTTCAAATACACTAAAAATAACGCTTTAAACTTACGGATCTCTTAAAAACAAAAATGCCTTGTTTTTGAAAATTATCTAACTTTTTGAATTTTAGTCTAATTAAAAAAATTTTAAGAAAATATATTTTATATCCATTAGGATTTTAGATTGATATTTCTTAATCTAACAAAACAAAATTTAAATGTCGTTGGTATAATTTGCAAGTCTTTTTGTCGTGCACCAAGAAATTTGACAAAAATATATAAAACGCGCAAAACTGTTTGTTTCAAATTAAAAAAATGTAACTTTTTAAATTTTAGTCTAATTGAAAAATTTCACTCAGTTTCTAAATATATTTGACATACAGTGAAAACTTTTCAGAAAATTTCCTAAACTGTCAGACAAATATTTTTTAAAATTATATAAAATTACATATGTTGCAAGTCTTCCACCCATATATAAGAAACGTTGACAAACATTTCTGAAATTAAAAAAATATATATATTTTTAAATTCTTAAAATGCTTAAAAATGTTTTATTTTGGTTGGACATATATCTGGTCAATGAACATAACCTTCATTTAAGGACCTTTAAAAAGTGCATCGATGGCTCACGCGATTGAACAAATCCTTGTAAAGTTAGCGTGGCTACAACATTCAGGTAAGCATACAGAAAAAAACAGGAAAATCCGTCATCACAATTACCCCTAAGGTTCTTTAAGGCAGTGGTCGTCAAACTTTTTGCTTAATTTTCAGGTATGGTCAAACTCCGCCTGACTTAATTTTTTCTTCTACTTTTCGGTCTATCCATGTACCTTAGTGTGAGTGAGCTTACTCCAGCAAGGGTCTTTTGTCCACAGGCGTGTCAAAGTACAGAAATTAAAAATTTTTTAATTTTTCAACTAGCGATTTGAAAATAGCATTAACAGTATCTACGAATTTTTCCGATTCTATTGATATATTACTTGCCGAGCAAAGTAAAAAATTTGAAAGAGATTAATATCAAGGAACATCCGATTTACAGTCAATTTAATACTAAATACTTTTCAAATTTTTAACCTTTATAGACAAATTACATGTATTTGTAATTGGAAAAATACGGACGTTCCAAATATATTACTTTCAAGTCACTGATTGCAAAATTACGAATTTTTTAATCTCACATTTTTTTCCCATTTTCTAACAAAGGACTCCTGAGGAAAGGGGTGGTCTGGCCAAGCTCGCAGGAACTGCCCTGAAAGTAGGTCGTAGGGCAGCCAGGGCAGATTAGCCTGCCCTGGGCAAGAGCGTACCGACCACTGCTTTAAGGGGTGATAAACTTTT
>NC_046663.1:107871304-107873962 GCF_010883055.1 Belonocnema kinseyi | reverse complement strand
GGGTGAAACACAATATCATGTGACCCCATTTTTTCGTATAGTGGTTTAGAAATATTGCAAGGCATTCATAACGAAATTTACAACATGCTGTTTCATTTCTTTCAAAGCACTATACTAATTTTTGTTATTCGAATCCATTGCAAAATTTTATACAGTGACTTAGAAATACTGTAATTTTTTTATGTAAGAGTCTAAAATTCATAAGATTTATTCCAATCAGAGTTACTAGTCTGCATTTTCATAGTCACTACTCGACTTTTTCTGACTGAAACTCGATTTTCCCTAAATTCGTACACTTTATTTGAATTAAATATATACAATAAAAGAAATATTAATATCAAAAGTCTCTCCGTGCATATCAGTATTTAAAACACGAAGACGACAATTTAGTATTCTAAACACCAAATATCATAAATCTCCAGTTCAAGAATCAACACTATGAAAAAATGCTATTCTTTTTACTGGGTTTTCGCAAAATAATTTGAATAAGAAAAATAGTAAATATCATAATCTCGTAAACGTATTTTAGAAATTGATATTGCCAATATGAAATTGACAAAAACCTAATACGCATAGCAAACTATGAAATTATTATTCTTGATTATTCATAGAGTTTCGTTTGACAATGCTCCTCGACTGTTTGTTTTCGCCATTTTTCGATCGAGCCGAAAGGTAACCGAAATGAATAAACGAATGTTCTTCATACAAGAATATTATCAGTTCCTTAAAAAAATATGTTTTACAAAAAATCAATTTAATCATTGAAAGTGACAAAATGTTTAATTTATCTATTAACAAAATGTCTGAAGCAACAAATCACTCGTGAAACAGCGCCCAGATATTTTGCACACTGCCCTGAGTATAAAATTCATATGTCACAAACACATTCCTTGATCTTTTAGTTTTATATCTTCATACTCTCTTGGATTGTCCTTAATTGAAAAATATAATTTTTAATCATGTTATTGTTTGAAATGGTCGACTTTTGGCAATCACCCTTGGATATTTCAGCGATATTTTTATAGTAAAATTATTTATACATCCTTGGGATCATTGATTTTAATATTATCCAGTGGGTTGGAAAAAGCTATCATATAGCGAAAAAATGTGAATCATTTCATGCAGATGTCTTGAAACAACTGTGCAAACGTAAATATTTTCTCTTCACAACTATTATTTACATAATATGAAAATGCATGATAGATACCAAAGAGTAAGAGCGCTCCACTTTGATATATTGTGCAACCAACGACACAGTGGCAAATTTTTTATATCTCGTAGGAGTGTCTCATTGGGGAATAATTTTCAATTCAATTTATGCCTATAGAATTAAGTTTACTGGTCATCGGGTATGTTTGTTTAAACTTTAATCACATCTGCGACGTGGAATTTCCATTCAAAAATTACACTGGGAAGTCCAAAAGTGATTCCATTTTTTAGGAAATAAGATGCGATTTGACCCTTCACCGACGTTACATTGTTGAATCGTAGAATGATTTAAAATTGATAATATTTGTAAGAGTTTTATAGTCAAGGAGCGAAAAATTTGACAAGAAAAATGCTGATGTTTAAATTTCATTTAAAACCAAAATAAAATCTCCTTCCTCATGAATAATTGTATGAAAAAAGAGCATGAAAATCATTCATAATTAAAAATTAGATTCCTAAACTACCTCACTTTTGGGCTCATTAGCTTTCACTTTCTAATATGCGAACCTTATAGATTATATAGAAGTACTGGGCTGCAATTTCTATACAGCACGATTTAAAGCATAGTTTAAATGTTTAGTTAACAAGCTTTAAAGAAAATTAAAATAAGTCCAAAGCATATAATGTGAATAAAAATATTAGGACAACAAATGCAGGTTCTTATGGGAGAATCGTATTGTAAACTAAACACTAAAGCAGTAAGTTAATTTTAAAACACACTGCAGAATATTTTCTAAAATATTTTCTATAAAAATACTTCACATACTGCATAATCTATTATTGTCAATTAACTCAACAGGTTTACAATCTTTATCTGAAAATGTATTATTTTCCCGATTCACATTTGCTGCATAATTGTATCCAGAAGGGGAAAAGAATGAACGGAATCCATTTTCTGAATATTCTTACACTTTAGCCCATTTATGCCATTTAGCCTAAATGGCAAATCATTTTATAAAAGTTTGATTTGTCACATTAAAAGAAAAAATTATACTTTAACTGAATTACAGTAAAGGTAGTTATAGGGAAGGCACAAGGAATAATTAATAAATGTTCTTTTATAAAATTGAGTAGAAGTATTTTATTAAAAGGTCTGAACGGTTCGAGAGCAGATAAGGAACAAACTGAAGCATATGCTCTCTGCGACACGATCTCCATGCCACCCAAGTTGTTTATATAAACATTCTGGAGAAAAAGTCGACCATAATAATTCTAAGAAATATATTCATGTATCATGTAGTACAAAGTAACTTGAATTATTTTTGCTCATTCCAATACTCCCACTCAAAAATAATCTATAAAGATTAACATTAAAAACTTATGTTTTTATTTCTGGTGGTTTAACTGGTCTATAATTAAAATTACTGATTGGGAAAACCCCAGCAGAAAAACCCAATTAGACCATTAGATTATAGTATGTATGCACCTATAAAATATATGCATTTATAT
>NC_046663.1:107866911-107871204 GCF_010883055.1 Belonocnema kinseyi | reverse complement strand
AAAAAATATTTAGGGATCTCTCAAGTCCATTTTTGCACAAAATTGCTTTTTTAATTTCCACTATTAATTTATAATTTTACTTCAGTACATATGCATTTTATCCTTTTCTAGTTTAAAGTAAAAAAAACATTAACAGCGGAAACTAAAATAACATGAGCAATTTTTTGCAAATCATGGGCTTAAGAGATACCTAAATTTCTTTTTAATTCTGCCAATATACAGTGGGCATTTTACACGAGAAAGAACAATTTTTAGGGATCGAGCCATTTTAGAAGAAAAAACTAAAGATATTTTTTGGACTCGCGTAATTGTTCTATATATAGAACAATTACGCCAGTTAATTATGAATAATCTTTTTCTTTGTCCCTATAAATATATAACTGTATAGATACGGTATAATTTTTATATATAAAATCAAATAATCTTTCTTAATTTATAGAAGTAACTTTATAGAAGGACAAGAAATTTCCTAAGGGTACAATTTTTTGTTATAATTTTTTTTAATATTACAATAGTTGCTTTAAATTCGGATCATATTTAACATATTCATATTTCCAGTAAAATATAGTCAGGAAGAAATTCTGTTCGAACTTCCTGAAAAATGTGCAATTATATCAGACAAAAATTTTGAACATTTCACTTCAAAATTAAGATGAACAAAATATTTATTAGTTATTAATTATATAAAGTAATTCAAATAAAATAATAAATATGGCAATGTGAACCTCCTAAAATTTGAATTTTCAACGCAATTTTAAAATTTCAATATTTTACTTACTCTTAGAGCAGATGTAGAATGTAATTAAATTTTTTATTAGGTACCACGACTTTTCTAGTGTCTAAGTTTCGAAGGAAATAATCCTACACTGAGAAACTTTGTATTGGAAAAATTACTAAATTAGGTCACTGCAAACAATTAATAAATAATTTAATGGAAAACAATTTGACTGCTAGCATTTACTTGATAAGAGCGATAAATTTCTGGATCTCATTATCTAGTTTAGCCGAATGGAAAATCGCCGTGCTGCCGCGCTGGAGACCCGTGTTCGATTTCCACCAGATTTACTTTAATCACATTTTTCTGTTTTAGCTTCTAATATAATATTCCTGCATGTATATAATAACGTATAAACTATATATAATCGCGTGCACTGTACAATTGTAATTTAAATAAATATAATAGTGCGAAAGAGTTCAACATCCCATAATAAATAAGTCTGCATTTACGTCGTATGCTCGTGTAAAGGATACGTATCGTGACCAACGCGACGCGGCGCATGTTGGGTTTTATTTTTTTTCGTCTACTAATCTGACTGCACCAATTTTTACAAAGTCGCTTACTAATTGAGTGGGCCGGTCTTTCTCGACGTTACTATAGTCCTTTACAAATATTGCAATCTTCTGTAGAAATAAATGTAACATTTTTTATTTTTTTCCAATGAATTTTGTAGTTCGGCATGTAGTTACTAGTTACTACTCGGAGTAGTAAACATTACAAAAGTTCCTCTATCTCCGTCCATTGCAAAGTAAAAATAGTCAAATCTGTTCTGATTTTTAGCAAGTATTGCAGCAAAAAGTTTCTCCGTGTACAACAACATTTTTTGTCAAATAACACTAGCTATCATTTACTGAATTTTATCTTCCCGATTATCTATATCTGAAGCTTTGTTAAATTATCATTTGTGGGGTGGCCGCTGGACCGAAAACCGGGAAATGACCGGGTATTTTTTGAGACCGGAAAAAGCCGAGAAATGAGTATGATACTGAATTTATTTATTCACAAGGATTTTCACAAATTTTTAGAAGAACGATCTATCAAATCACTTAGAATATCACTCATATCATTTTACATAATATAATTCAATTAAAATGTTAAGTTTGATTGTCAACTGTTTTAATTACTGCATGATTTAGTTTACAAAGCTTAATTCCGAAATCTTTTACTTTACTATTTTTGGATTTATGTCCTCATTTTGTAACGTAAATTTTTTATTGAAAGAATTTTAAAATAAAAAAATATAAATTAATTAATGTTTTCTAAAACTAAACTGTGTTTCGAGTTTTAAAAGTTGTACAATAATTATTTTACAATATGAAACTCAATCGGTTTTAAATTAAACAGTTGACGGATTTTGACGTTGAAAATTCAACTTTTCCAAAACAAAAGCCTTCATAATTAAGCAAATTAAAATGTCTGATTCAAACTTTATAAACTAATTTTAATGTGAAAATAACTTAAAATTAATATATTCATTAATTAAACGATTTTATTTTATTTCAAATCCTATTCAAATATTGTTTCAGTCGAAAATATTAAATTTTTAACCCATTCAGTTAGAAAATTTTTAATTAAAAACATGTCAGAATGAGCAATTATACATCAAATATTCAAAAGTAAACAATTTGAAACTGAATCATTTGAAATAGGAAGCCTTGAATAGTAAAAATTTCTGAGTGCAACATTTAAACTTTTAACGTTACAATTGTTATTGTAATGTTAAATAACAATTGAAAATAATTAATTGGAAACGACCAATGTTGATTTTCGATTTTTCTAAATTTAAAAGAGGGATTTTTTTATTGTCACGGTTGTTATAGAACTGAAAGGAAGGAAATTCATCTTTTATAGTTTTTCTAACTAGAAAGAGGTACTTATTTTTTTATATAGTTAGATGATATCTTTCCTGTTTTTTAAAAAGATTTCATTTTTTAATTAACCCAACTATTATAACAGTAAATACGATTCTTTAATTGGCATTAGGGTTGATCGTATTTATTTGTTTTGTATTTTGCAATTAATTTAAAAGATTCAATTTATTTTTGATTAGAAATACAAATTAGATTTTTTATTTTTTATACCGGACTGACGCACTGGATTTATCAGTACGGCTATGTGAATCCGTCTTAGCTTATACATTTTAATTGATCTAAATTCATTGCAATCTATATTTTCGAAAGAAACTTTTTTTACAACGGTTTTATTGAGTTTTAAGAGGGAAATGTTTCATTTTTTCACATTTTGATTAATGCGAGTTGAAATTGAGGATTAGTTTTAATTTAAAGAATTTAAGGCGATAGCGCGAATTCATATTTTTTAACCAGAGATCTTTGAGCAATTCAATTTATCAAAGTGTGAAGGTTTATGTTTTGCAGTTTAATTGCACTTCATTCAAAATTTTCAATTGAAAAGTGCTAAAAACTTCTATTTTATATGTGTAAATTATTAAGAGTTTAAATAAAAAATTTCCAAATTAAATTTTGTTCAAACTTTAATTTAGATTTCACTAGCTACGAACATTTTGTACTACAAACATACGCATGATTGAAGAGATTTCGCGGGGAATCCCAAGCTATGAGCCCAGTGCGATCGTCGCGAGCTCGGCTGTAGACGGAATAGCTCGGAAACCTTCGGGCGTTTTTAGTATAGTCTTTTAGAATTCTCGCAAATGCCGGTTACAGATATACTAGCGGCACTCATTTCAATACACATTCTTATTTAAGAATACTAACTCTCTGGATTTGAATCAGTAGAAATTTTACTAATTCATTCAGTACACTTCATTTTAATTCATGAATCAGTTATTTTCAGAAGTTTACTAATTTTGACAGTAAAAAACCGTAACTGAAGTTAATCAATTATACCGTAACTGTAGTGAATCAATTATAGACTTAGAATAAATTGAAAGAGGAAAAATTTGTAATAAGGATTTTATTTATCATCCAATATTATTTGTAATATTGAGGCTTAACCAAAGGTTTAATTAAAAAATTTTCCTCAGAATATATAAACTTAGTATATAACAATACACGGGTGTAAATGTTGTCAATTGCTAAGAGTAATTTACAAATTAATTTTACCCGTGTATTTTTATACACGCTTCATTTCAAAATATTTTATTCTTTCCATTACATTTTAATTTTTCACATATATTCCTGTGTCCTTTTGAGAGTGAAGAAAACTTATTATATCTGTATCTCATTGATAACATTGTCACTGAACGTCAAACATTTTTTGAAGGTGATAAAGATGTGTATTATCTGTGTGTGAATAAAATTTCATGAAAGATAAGTTTATTTTGAAATTTATAAAACATTTGAAGCTATTACTATTATACATATAACAAACAATAGTTTTTTTCAAAAACTTGGAGAGTTTCAGTTAAGAGAAAAATGTATAACACGCGTATTTTCTAATTAACAGTTTATTTTCATTGCATTCCGCAAACTAACATATATTTCTTAAAAAAAAATTTTAATAAACACAATTTATATATATTCTTGTTCATCTTATGA
>NC_046663.1:107863802-107866811 GCF_010883055.1 Belonocnema kinseyi | reverse complement strand
CACCTGTCGAAATATATTCAAGTGTTACTTCTTTTTGTTCAATTTTTTCTCTTGAAAAATGATATTTAATATCTATATGTTTCGAACGTTTATGATCTGTTGAATTATTTGAAATTTCAATACATCCATTATTGTCTTCAAAGATAGTTATTGGTTTTAATATTTCTAATTTAATACTGGCCAGAAGAGATTTAAGCCAACAGGCTTCTTTAACTCCTTCAAATAGTGCCATATACTCAGCTTCTGTAGATGATGTCGCAACCGAGTTTTGTCTTTTAGTATTCCAACAAATCGTATTTTGATCAAATAATTTTAAAATATACCCAGCAGTACTCTTACGATCAAGCTTATTACAACCCCAATCAGAATCTACATATCCAATTAATGCATTTTTGAAATCATTTCTTTTATAAACTAATCGAAGTTTCAGTGATCCTTTAATGTATCTCAGAGTTCTCTTTAAATATAGCCTAAGTTCTCTATTGTTTTTAGTTTGATACCTGCTTAGTAAGTTAACAACTGTACATAAATCTGGACGTGTACATAGCATTGCATACATCAAACAACCAATGAGATTTTTACAAGGTGCATCATAGTAATCTTCAGAATTTAATGCTTCATAATTTAATTTCGTCGGCAGAGGAGTACTAACAGCATTACAATCGCTCATGTTAAATTTTCGAAGAACAGATATCAAGTATGAACTCTGATCTAAACTGATTGTATCACAATTTCTTTCTATGTTTATTCCCAAGAAAAACTTTAACTCTTCCATATCAACCATTGAGAATCGACTTATTAAATACTGCTTAACGTTTCTTATGGTATCAATATCAAGTGAAATAATTAAAATATCATCAACATAGAGTAATATATAGATATTTCTGTTGACATGACCTTTATCTAAAATATACAAACATCGATCAACTGTGGAATTTATAAAACCCTTTAGCTTGAGTACGTTATCAAATTGTTGAAACCAACATCTAGCAGATTGCTTCAAACCATATATTGCTCTGTTTAATTTACATACTTGATCTTCTTTTGCTTTAACTCCATATGGTACACGCATATAGATTTCCTCTTTTAATAAGCCATTAAGAAAAGCGGTTTTAACATCCATTTGATGAATTAATAACCCATTTTGATTCGCGAAAGCTACAATTACTCGAAAAGTGGTCATTCGTGCCACTGGAGCAAAAGTTTCATCATAATCTAACAAATATTGTTGACTAAATTCCTTAGCAACAACCCTTGCTTTATATTTGGTCAGGTTTCCATAGGCATCATGTTTAATAACAAAGACCCATCTACAGTCTACAATATTTTTATCGTTAGGACGAGGAACTAATTCCCATGTATTATTTTTTAAAAGAGAGTCGATTTCTTCTTTAATTGCTTTCTCCCACTGAGTTTTATCATTACGGTTTTCTATTTCTTGATATGACTTAGGGATTTCACAAGCTATTGACTGTGCACATAAGTAGGAAATATGCTCCTCGTTATAATCAATATTGGGCATATTCTTAATTCGTGCACTCCGTCTTGGCTTTTTTTCATTTTCGTCAGTTTGAGAGTTTTCGCCTATATATGGCATTTTATTAACTTCACCTGTTTTAGTGTCAGATTTGTTAATGTTATTCTCTTTGTTTTTACTGACTTCATTTGTACTGATTTCTAAATTTTGATCAGTTTTCTGTCTTTTTGAATTTACATGTTCAATTTCGCTGATGTGTACAGGAGGTCGTGAAGATTTGAAATTAAATTCATCAAAGGTAACATCACGAGCTATTATGAATTTATTTGTTTCAACATTTAGTACCTTATAGCCATTTTGATCATAGCCCACGAGTATACCTTTGAATGACTTTTTGTCGAACTTACCCTTTTTGGTTTTATCATGAATATAGGCTGTACTGCCAAAAAATTTTAAATTGTTTAAGTTTGGTTTTTTATTATGCCAAAGTTCATAAGGAGTTTTATTTTGTAAAACGGCTTTTGTAGGCGTTAGATTTAGCAAATATGTTGCAGTTAGAATAGCCTCCCCCCACAACTCTTTGCCTAAATCGGCACCATGAAGCATGGCTCGGGCCTTTTCAACTAATGACCTATTCATGCGTTCGGCTACTGCATTTTGTTGAGGGGTATAAGGTACAGTTAAATGATATTGTATTCCCTTTTGTACACAAAAAGCTTTAAATTCATTCGACAGATATTCATTCCCGTTGTCACAATATAGATACGCAATTTTTAAATTAAAATGTGCTTCAGTTTTATGAAAAAAATCTTGAATTACTTTAAATACTTCAGATTTATAATTAAGCAAGTAAACGACCGTGTAATGAGTAAACTCGTCAATAAATGTCACAAAATAATTTTTGTCATCAATTGTTGACGGTTGAATTGGCCCACATGCATCTGTATGAATAACAAATAATGGCCTTGTAACATGAGTTCTGTCTTTAAATTTTGAAAAAGGAAGACGAGCCTGTTTTCCAAAAATACAAGCTTCGCATAACTCATTTGTGGGATTTATTGCATTTAGTTTTTGACTATCAGAAATTAAATCATTACTTTAAATTTCAAGAAATTTTGACTTTTCTATGTGCCCTAAACGTTCATGTCAAAGTTTGTATGTGTTTGATAATGTGTTTTTCTCAGCACTGAGTTGATTACACATTTTTTTATTTACAATCAAATTTACACATATCAAATTGTTTAATGACTCACCAGTGAGAATGGTTTTGCCATCCTTTTTAATCATCACTTTTCCAGTTTCACTGAAAATAACGCACATTCCAGCTTCTTGAATTCGGCATACAGCTAATAAGTTGTATGGGAGCTCAGGGGCGTAGAGAACATTTTATAAAATCCCGGTTACTCCAAAGTTTGTTGTGACTTTTATCATTCCTTTTTTAGTTGCAGTTATAGCTTCGTTCTTCTTTGCAATGGAGATTTTGAGGGGTACTTCCAAATCAGTCATCGTTGTAAACATTTCCAGTTGATTCA
>NC_046663.1:107854399-107863702 GCF_010883055.1 Belonocnema kinseyi | reverse complement strand
GAAAAACTGCAAATATTGTACAATAGCTGTGACTATCTGAGGCATATCATATCATATCATATGTTTCTGTCACTTTTTTTGGTCGTTTTCTACTTTTTTATTGAGATGACATTATAATATGCGTATATCAATAAAATTCAAATAAAGACTGATCGCATGATAGATAGCCCCCACAGTGCCCCCCACATTGTACAGCACCAAACGCCCAAGCCACCTTAAGCTTTTGTTTGCATTTTACTTGTATAACTGTTTACATATTTCATTCCATTTAAAATTTTTGATTGTGCTAAAATAATTATTTTAAGTTCTTTCCTTTAATAAAAAAAATTGCTTTTTTAAATTTGTTCGTAAATAAATTTATATTCTAATAATTTAAATGTCTCATTAATTTTCAGCTTCTTGTATAAAATTTTAAAGTCTTATGCATTATAAACTAATTACCTCATTAACAAAAGAAGGTTTTTAAAGAAAAAGAACAACAATTATGCAAAAAAGCTGATATTAACCATGTTAATTTCTTGCGTAATTAAAAAGAAATTTGGAAGGAATTTCATATTTGAATAAAATTATGAATCGAACCAAAAAATACATGATCTGGCACTTTTTTGGAGACTCGTTTTTTCGAAAATTGTATACTCCTTTTCAAAGATCTTTATTGAAACTCGAAGTTTAATTCCGCACTATTGTATTTTTCACAACTTTCTTCTAACTGCAATTCAGAACACAGTAGACAATTAGACATAATGTAAAAATTACAATTGTACATATGACAAGTCAAAACTGTCATCTAGGTACTTGAAATTAAAGTAAATATTTATTTCTGACAATATTAAAACTTCCATTTTAATATTGAGTCTGTTAAATTAAAAAGGAATATATTTTTAAATTATTTACCCTTAGCGTTATAATGCTTGAAGCTTCTTGTTCTTTAAAAATTAATAGATTCCAATCAAGATTTTTTTCTTACTTCTTTCATCTTGTAAACAAGAATAAATGTTTTCATGTAATAAATAAGTGACGAAATTCTATTATCAAATGATTTTTTACATTCTCATTCCTGAGAATGTCATGTGATCGTCCAAATTTTCGGTCTCTGGTTTTTAACGGATCGTCACGTTTCGGCACTGTCAAAACCCGAAAATTATACAATTTCATCGGTGTCTGTCTGTTTGTATGTCTGTATGTCTGTATGTTTGTATGCCTGTATGTATGGGTTTAATATCGTAAAATTGACAACTGTAAGCTTTCTGACTTGATTAAGCTAAGAGTTATTGGTCTCCAAAATTTGATAATACCCAAATACAAACATTTAGAATTCTGCATTTCAATTTTAATTTTAAAACTTTCAAAATTCAATAATTTGAATTTATCATCTTATACTTCAGGCATATTTAAAATTTAACAAATATTAATGCTTGCATTTTGAATTTATCAACTCTATGACAAAATTTTCAAATAATACAATTCTTGGAATTTCTGTTCATAAAATTACTCAACTTGAATGTTTTAAATTGGAAATATATTAAAACCCTTCAATTTAAAATTTCTCTCCTTATAAAAAGTTTTCGATTTCGAAGGCTTTACATTTATTCCAATTTTTCACGAGGTTTGACATCGAATAATATGCTTATTGCAGCTTTAAATTATTTATATCCTAAAGCTGCAAAAAATATATTGCCGAATCATAAGTGATTTCATTTAAAACGTTTAAAATTAAATCATTTTAATTGACAGGTTATACTCTAAGAATATTCGAAAATTTACAAATACTGAGATTTTGAATTTTAAATGTATAAACTAGTTTCTTTTATTAATTATCATTTCATTTTTACGCTTCTACAAGAAAATAATAACACTGTAATGTTAATTGTTTTTATTTCAAATTTCTTTCATATAAAATCTTTTAATTTCAAAGGCTTTGAAGTTATAATCCAATTTTCGAAACTGAATAATTTTGAATGGAATAATTATTTAATTGCTAACATACTGCTAATTTGAAATAAAATTGTGGAATAATAAATTATTTCCATACAAAATAGTTATGCTGAAGTTTGAACGCTTCCTTTTATATTTTGACATTGTCGACATCTGAAAAGTTTCAAACCAAAAACTTGAGAACTATGAGTCCTTATTACTTTCCTGAGTTTTTTTTTTGTTGAATTTAAATAATTATTATAAAAATAAGGGAACTTTTTTTATTTATCAAGCTTATTTGAATGCTCTCCATCGTTGAAGCCCAGAAACAACCCATATATCTGTATTCAATTCAATCAAATTTAAAATTTAACGACAGTTTCATTTTTATTTAACTAGATTGTACTTAAGTTTAACACCATTTAACACCATTCAAAATTTACAATTTTAAATGAAATTTACTTAAATTTAACTAAATTTTACTTCAATTTTGAATTTAACTCAAATCTAGTCGCATAATTTTTAAAATTGCACTACAATAAATCTTAAAGTACGAATTGAATTGCTTTAAAACTTATTTACTTAGTATCTAGAAAATTTCTTTTTTAAAAGAAACCAGAGAAGAATTTAATTTAACTAAACTTTATTCAATTCTTAAATCCACTTAAATTTCATTTAAATGTTGAACTTAGCCAAGTTTTATATAAATTTTAAATTCATCTAAATTTTATTTATATTTTAAATTTATCTTAATTTCATTCAAATTTTAAGTTTAGTTTGAAAAAAATAAATGTAGAAATTTCACTAAAATTATAAAGTACGAAAATTTTTGTTTTAAATTTATTTATTGTATCGAAATTTAAAAAAAATAATAGCATATTTGTAGGCCCTTTTTAATTTGAATATAATTAGGTAATTTAGTGTTCATTACATTTTTGGCATACAGGCTGTACAGAGCCAGACGACCGACTCTGCTATAGCAAAGATTGCTATAGTGATTGCGAAGGCGAACGCGAGAAACAGAAAATCACGTTCGGCTTGGAATTTAACAACTTTCGATGTGCGCCCCAGCCCCACCCCGCCCGCTAACGTGTTAGGTGGACGCGGTTGCCATAGAAACGGTGAAAAGTTGAAGAGGGCAGCACCTCGATATAGTCGAAAATGTAGTTAGATATATATATCGGCCGTCCCCACCACTGACCCATGCCGTATCTAGGACCTGATATCTTTGTTCGCACTTTGTAAAATTGAGCCATTAAGTATTTCAGATTAGGTGGGGATATCCAAGATGTCTGCACGCTGAGGGGCAAACAATCATACCAAATTCATGGGACTAAACTTTATTTTTATAATAACTTGGAAAATAACTATTTTTCACGATAAGTGTATTCAGAATATTTAACTATTTAATAATTATTTAACTGAATAATAAAATTGATATTTTTTTGCAAATATGAAAAATATTTTTTCTCAAGTTATAAACTAAATGAAGTTTTATCCTCTGGGATTTGTATTATTGCTTGGCCCTCATTGTACAGGCATCTTGCCAGCTGACGCCACTACTTAAAATACTTAATATTTGAAATCTTAACGCATGTATAACTGGAGGGAACCCGGTAATGGCAAATTTATTAGCAAAATAAAAGAGATATATATTATTTAGCGGGATAATTTGTCTCTCTCGCGCAGCCATATGATTAGCTGTTTACCGCTCTCCTCTAAATGAAGGTTAAATAGTATACATGTATGCGCAAGTAAAGAGTTATTTATGGAACAAAATTGAAAAGACCAATCATGTTGCCGTGCGAGAGGGATAGCTTATCCCCCAGCCCCAATCAGTGGTGGCAGAACGCGGATATCTGGCATGCGCAGTAGTTATTCATGTTTATTTTTAGGTTATGTAAGGCCATGTGTCAATTTAAAAACACACAAGAATCTAAATTCACTAAACTCCCCACGCATGAAGGAGTTCAATATTTAAGATGAAAAGGTCTTTCTATACGGGTAATAATAGCATCCTCAGATTTAACTAAATTTTAAAAAAAACGTTAGGAAAACGTAAAAATTCAATTTGATTAAAATAAAAATTACCCAAGTGCGAATTGCCGGAGCTAAATACACGGCCCAGCGTTGGTCCAAGTTTAGCAGCCAAAGGTAGGCTAAAGTTATTGGGCCAATATCGGCATTTTAATCAGCCCAGTGATGAGCCAGTGCTGGCAGCCTATATTGGCTATTTATATTTGCCGATCCTCCACCGATGCTTGGCCCAGTATCGGCACTTTATTGCGCCAAGTCTCACTTTTAGTACGGGGAACCATGTTTCACGAGGATCAGCCAAAGTCTGGCCCAGTGACGGCACATTACTGGGCGAAGTGTCACTTTTATCACGGCAGACCATGTTTTATTTAAATCTGCCCAATGTTGAGCCAGTGCTGGCAGCCTATATTGGCTATTTATATTTGCCGGTTCTCCACCGATGCTTGACCCAGAATCGGAACTTTGTTTCGCCAAGGCTCAGTTTTAGCACCTAATAAATAAATCTTACACGAAAGATAAACAAAAATTTATTGAAAAATTGTCAAAGTTCACGATGAAAATTGTTAAGTTCTGTCATTAAAAATTTTTAATGTTTATGCAAATTTACATTTCCTGTTATTGCAAAAAAAAATGTAAAGCAGGCTGCAAATGAAAAAATGAAATATTACGCGAAGAAAAAATGTAATCGATTTAAATTATTTATTTTAAAATTATTGTATTGATATTCCTGTTAACATTTCGTCGCATAATAATAAATAATTAGAAAAAGAGAGCTTAAAATTGGGTTCTTTAACTCTCTGAACGGCAGCTTATGAGGATGACAAAACGATTAATATTTATATTTAAAGTACTCGCAAACAATTAATATTTATTTTTTTAAATATCTTTTTAGTCATATCCTTAGACCGTAGCCAGTGTTGGGCCGACAATGGCAGACAAGGCTGCCAAGTCAAGGTAATAGTTATCAATCCGGCAATGGCGCGACGATGGCAGCCAGGTTTGGTCCAATACTGGTACCCAGTGTTGGGCAGACAATGGCAGCCAAACTTTGGCAGCCAAGTGCAGGCCATAGTTATCGTTCCGTCA
The DNA here is from genome assembly GCF_010883055.1 of Belonocnema kinseyi. Taxonomy (NCBI): domain Eukaryota; kingdom Metazoa; phylum Arthropoda; class Insecta; order Hymenoptera; family Cynipidae; genus Belonocnema; species Belonocnema kinseyi. The sequence goes on along the minus strand of NC_046663.1, from coordinate 107,858,665 downwards.
TTGGCGCGATAATGGCAGCCGAGCTTCAGCAATATTATTTCCGACTATGGGCCAATGTTGGGCCGTATGTGACTTCGCACTTGGGTATTTAATCCAATTTTCTATTACTAGACATTAATCTAGAAACTTTGAAATATCATTTCAAAGCATTACTTTATTATTAAATTTAAATATTCTGATACTATATTAACATTCGTATTATTTATAATAATAAGTTTAACTTCATTAATTACAAAAAATACTTATTTAAATTAGAATTAAAAATACGAGAACTGAATCTACAATTATTCAGGCGCTATAAAACTATACAATTTAAATAATAATTTCTTTTTTGTCAATATGTACATTTTTATTCAATTATCGTACTGTTTGTTGCGTAACTATTTGCATGAAAGTAACAAAACCTCGATTTCAACTTTTCGCCAACAAAATACGCAAATTTATATTTATAACTCGAGCACTTAACCTTTTTTTGGCAATACATCGAGGCGTCCTAACGATAGGATGCCAACGCACCCGATCGACTAGATGATACTTAACCAAAAATATAAACAATAAAAAGCTAACCAAGAAGTAAGAACTAGAAAGTTTTAGATCGCGAAATTGGACAAGATGGAGCTAGAAGTTGGCCAAAACTAGAAGATGCTCGCTCGGTTCATCAAATATTAAAGTCCTATCTCGAGCGAGTAAAGAATGAAGGTGCCACTTCTCGCTTATAATCTAAACGCGAGAAGTGGCAACCTTCATGCTTTGCTCGCCCGAGATAGAACTTTCATGAATTGATGAAGCGAGTGAGCACCTTTTAGTTTTGGCCAACTTCTAGCGTCATCTTGCTCAATTACGCGAGCAAGACTTTCTAGCGCTAACTTCTCGGTTAGTTTTTTATTGCTTTTATTTTTGATTAAGTACCGTCAAGTCGTGTCGCGTGCGTTGGCACCCTACCGTTAGGACGCCTCGACATAATGCCTTGAAAAATAAAATAAGCATTCTAAACATTCATGCGTTAGAAAGAGAGATTCGATAAACTAGATTAGTGGGCATCGGAATCCCACTCCTGGTAATTTGAATCACCCAAGTGCGAAGTCACATACGGCCCAACGTTGGCCCATAGTCGGCAAAAATATTGCTGAAGCTCGGCTGCCATTATCGCGTCAATGACGGAATGATAACTATGGCTTGCACTTGGCAGCCAAGGTTTGGCTGCCATTTTCGGCCCAACACTGGGTACCAGTATTGGACCAAACCTGGCTGCCATCGCCGTGCCATTGCCGGATTGATAACTATGGCCTTGACTTTACGGCCAGGGCTTGGCTACCATTGTCGGCCCAACACTGGCTACCGTCTAAGGATATGACAAAAAATATATTTAAAAGATAAATATTAATTGATCAAGAGTACTTTGAATATAAATATTAATGGTCCTGTTTAGACTGAATACATAAATTACATTTTGAACATTATATTACAAATAAAATTTCTAACACTACGGGGTATCGAACCTATATCTATATATCTAAACCTATCGCCTAGCAGTCGGGCGTGCTAACCACTCCGCTAAACTGACAAGTTGAAACTCTGTGAAAAAGCCATCCTCATAAGCTGCAGTTCAGAAAAGTTAAACAACCGAATTTTAAGCTCTCTTTTTTAAATTATTTATTATTATGAGACGTTGTGTAAATGTAAAATATACAAAATGTTAACAGGAATATCAATGCACTAATTTGTAAATAAATAATTTAAATCGATTACAATTTTTCTTAGCGTAATATTTCATTTTTTTCCGTTGTAGCCTGCTTTACAACTTTTTGCAATGACAAGAAATGTAATTTGTACAAACATTAACAATTTTTAATGACAGAACTTAACAAATTTCATCGTGAACTTTGACAATTTTTCAATAAATTTTTTTTATTTTTCGTATAAGATTTGTTTATTAGGTGCTAAAACTAAGACTCGGTGAAACAAAGTGCCGATTCTGGGTCAAGCATCGGTGGAGAATCGGCAAATATAAATAGCCAATATAGGCTGCCAGCACTGGTTCAACATTAGGCCGCTTTAAATAAAACATTGTTTGCCGTGGTAAAAGTGACACTTCGCCCAGTAATGTGCCGTCACTGGGCCAGACTTTGGCTGATCCTCGTGAAACATGGTTCCCCGTACTAAAAGTGAGACTTGGCGCAATAAAATGCCGATACTGGCCCAATATCTTTAGCCTACCTTTGGCTGCTAAACTTGGACCAACGCTGGGCCGTGTATTCAGCTCCGGCAATTCGCACTTGGGCATGCTCATACCTCAAAGCCTAGTTTCACAAAGTGGAATCCGCATACTCTCAACTTTTCTAAGATTATAGCATGCTTGACAACAGCTGCCAAAATTTCAAAACAGTAACATCTGAACTTTCGTATCCCACCTTGTGGCTATTTCATACCCTACATTCTCGGTATGTTGTACCCCAAGTTCGAGAGATATCTGAGTCCCTACCGAGGTACAGTGAACACCATTATAATTTTACCTGCAACAAAATATACCCCCAAGTTTTTACTGTGCAGGTTCAAATAACTTCAATGAAGGTGTTCATCAAGGACATTCCAAAGTAATGCCATAATTTAATATTGTATTTAAAAAATTGTTTGAACAATTTTTGAAAATTTTATATCTGACGTTCTTCAATAAAAGGGCACATCTTGCCCGTAATTAATATATTATTATTATTTGGCTAGTACCATAAGCGCCAGTATTAAATTTTATTTTTAAACGAAAATTACACCCGCTTCCGGTTTCTTCCACATGTTGAGTATAATTTCACAAAATATAACAAAGATTGAAGAATTATTTCCCATCGAAAACCAAAAATGTATACGCAAAAATCTCCTAAACTATGATTCGCAAAGTAGGTCCTTTCATTGCGGATCGTCATATCTTTATTAAAATTTTGGTTAACTTAAAAAATAATTTATCAGCCCCAATTATTTGTTGGCGTTAAAGGCTTGGGGAAAGCAATACTGGGATAAGGTAAAAACTTACTCCTTCAAATATCTATGCCGTCTATTGGAATGAGCAAAAATAATTCAATTTACTTTGTACTACATGATACATGAATGTATTTCTTAGAATTATTATGGTCGACTTTTTCTCCAGAATGTTTATATAAACAACTTGGGTGGCATGGAGATCGTGTCGCAGAGAGCATATGCTTTGGTTAGTTTTTTATCTGCTCTCGAACCGTTCAGACATTTTAATAAAATACTTCTACTCAATTTTATAAAAGAACATTTATTAATTATTCCTTGTTCCTTCCCTGTAACTACCTTTAGGTTATGGGCCCAGGTACGGAATAAAAGGAAAATAATAATTAATTAAAATCGTGGTAAGAGTTCCGAAAGTTAAAGTGGTAATTAAAGTGGTGATAATGAATGAAGAAGTGAAGAAAACGAAACGGAATATTAAACCGTTCAATGGAGATAGATACAGCATTTGGAAATTTCGAATTCGAGCGCTGATAGCTGAAGAAGATGCGTTACAAGTTCTTGATAGAGATCCTCCTGAAATTGTGACTGATGAATGGCGAAAACAAGAAAGAACTGTGAAAGGAATTATTATTGAACATTTAAGTGATTCTATGATTGGATTCGCAACAGAGGAAGATTCTTCTCGAGTTATTTTACATAAGTTGGATTCAATATTTGAGCGGAAAAGTTTAGCAACACAGTTGGCCCTGGAAAAGAAATTGCTGAGCTTAAAACTACAAGGAGATACTCCTCTCACAAAACATTTTATAAATTTCGATGAAATGGTTGTGGAACTACAGGAGGCAGGTGAAAAATTAAATGAAATGAGCAAGGTTGCAAGATTACTCTTAACACTGCCAACCTCATAAGATGCTGTTGTTACTGCTATCCAAACTTTATCTGATGACACCTTAAGTCTTGCTTTTGTGAAAACCATATTATTGGATTACGAAATAAATCTTCGAAGTGAAAGTGGTGAAACAAGTGCAAAAGTGTTACAAACTGAAGTTAAACAAACAACCAATAAAAATCTAAAACAAAACAATAAAAAGGGGAACAATTTTCGACCAAATTTTAAACAAAAACCATTTAATCATCAACCACGGGAATTCAATCCTTCAAACAATCAAAATTTTAAGGGAGGACAGTACAGTAAATATAATTTAAAAAGGTGTGAACACTGTGGAAGAAAGAATCATGAGAAGAAAAACTGCTTCTATTTTAAAAAATCACTTCAAACTCCAGTAGAACGTCAGA
>NC_046663.1:107849254-107854299 GCF_010883055.1 Belonocnema kinseyi | reverse complement strand
TACATATGTCGACCCAGCCGATTAGCCAGCTATCTCACAAGTCGGCTAATCGACGCTGAACAGACGACTGTATACCTGCACCTGATTACAATTCTTCTATTAGATGGATGAAACCAGTCAACGAGCTGCTAGTCGGCTATTCGACTATAGCGCTTCATGCCTGTAAACTATAATGCATGCGGCTATTTATATGTGTTAAGGATTGAGATTTTTCATTTATTTTTCATGAAAATATTTTGAGTAAAAATAATAAAGCGTTCCTAAAAGAAATTTTAAGCCATTCATAATTTGAATGCTCGGGAACCATAAGGGGCTAACCCTTATTTGAAAAAATGTGTAAGAGAACGGAAAAACTGTTCATCGAGTACGTCTTGGGATAGCCTTTTGAGGAATTTTGCTATTTTATTAAAAATAGTAAAATTCAACTCATTCAGTTTCTGAAAAGAGCACGACACGTAGTAAAGATTGAACAAGCGAAAATCTAAGAAAGTTAATTTTGAAAATGTTGTGTGTTAGCCCTTCATGATTCTCAACCATCCATTTAATTTGTATAGTTATGCGTCACGAAGTTTGTTAGTAAGGATATCTTAAATAAAAAATTCCTTGATTCTTAAAATGGTAAAAGAAAAGTACAAAAGAATATTTGGTGTTTTTTCAGTGCTTTTTTATTTAAGATAATTAGAAATAAAATTACAATCTTCAGAAACATTACAGAAAAAGTTTTTTTTGAAGGAATTCTTATTTTAATCTTTCACTTTACATATGTTCATTTCTCATAACAAGATGTATTCTTGTGACAAAATGAATTATATAATAAACTATAGCTTTAAAAGAAGCTATTTATATTTAGCATATTGGGAAAAATAGAGGTAACGTTCGATTTTAAACTACACAGAATTTTTAGTATAAAATTAACAATTTTATTACGTACTTTGTATAGTTTGCTTCATTATAAACATTTAGTTTTCCCCGAAATAGCTTGTTTTAAAGCTAGTTTATTATCCCAGTGGGCACACATGTCCTAAACTTGTCCTATATACGTCTTTCAACGGACATCTTAAGGACGTCCTGAGGACCTTTTAAAGACATGAAAAGATCCAAAGGATGTTTCAAAGACGTCAAGTCATATGACACAGAGGTACATTCTAAGGTCGTCTTTAGGACGTCTCGGTGCCCACTAGGATGGAATTCACTTTGTCACAAGAATAAACCTTGCTGTAAAAAAAGAACAAAAATAAAAGAAAGATTAACAAAATAATTACCCGACTTTAAAGGGTTCTATAAGGGTCCGCATCTAGAGTGGATCCTTATGAATTTAATAAGTTCGGGTGCAGACCCAGACTCCCAGACCCTTAAGAAATTAAAGATGTACGGTTCCGGCCCCGGACCCTTAAGGATTTCCAGGGGACGGGTTCGAGCCCGGACCATTAAGAATTTAAAAGGTCCGTGTGTGAATCTGAATCCTTAAGAAATTGAAGGGTGCGGGGTTCGCCCTGGACCATCAAGAAATTAAATGGTTTGGGTCCACACCCTTAACCTTTAGAAATGAAAAAATCTAGTCCGGAACCGAACCCCTAAGGAACATTTTAACCCTGGGTCCAACCTAAAAGGTTTTAATCCCTGCTACTTCCAGTGAGAAATTTTCTCCTCTCTATTAAAGAGAGATTTTTCGGAATTTTCAGATTGATTAATTGAAAATCGACGAAAATATCAATTTTCCAAGAAAGCATACGATGCCCCCAACGATAGCTCCGCGAGCACTTAGCACTATCGAGCAGCGTACTCGTCACTGATTTCCATTGTCGGCATCGCAAGCTTTGTTTTTAAATGAATATTGCCACCAATTTTCAATAAATCGATCTGATAATAATTAATGGTGAGGAACAGATTATCTCACTAGAAGTTATTTCAACTGTAATTAGTTTATATATACCAATAGTGAAGACATATTTCTCAATTATTTTAATTTATTTTAAATCGTAATGATTTTTAATGCATTTATCTGAAATCTATTGAATTCTTTTAAATGCCCTAAATGTTTTTGAATTATAATTTTGTTGATTTCTGTAAATTCTTCTGATTTTTCTGAACACTTATGAATTTTTCTGAATTCTTATAGTTCTTCTAAAAACTTTCTAATTATTTCTTATTGTTATAAATTCTTACGCATTATCATGAAATCTTTTCAATTCATTAAACTCCTCTGAATTTCCTTGAATACTCTGAATTTTCTAAATTCTTTTCATTCTTTTTAAGTCTTCTAAATACTTCCCAATTATTCAAATTCTATTGAATTATTATGAATTCTTTTGCTCATAATCTTTTGTGGATTCTTCTCAATTCCTTGAATTCTTTGAATTCTTTAGAAATATTTTAAATTCCTTTAAATTCATTAAACTCCTCTAAATTATTGTGATTTTTTTTAATTTTTCGAAGTTATTTGAATCCTTTGAGCTCTTTCACTTCGAATTTCTCTGAATTCTTTTAATGACTTCTTTTGAGTTATTATCAATTTGTTTGATTTTAATCAGCCGTGAATTCTTCACATTTCTTTGAATTCTGTTGACTACTTTGAAGATTTTTGAATTCTTTGAATTCTTATGAATTTTCTGAATTCCTATAAATTCTTTGAATTCTGATGAGTTCTTTAAATTATTAGCAAATCTTTGAATTCTTTTAATTTCTTATGGATTCCTTGAATTTTTTGAATTATTTCCCCAGATTAATTCTTTGTGGAAGTTAAGTTAGCAGTGCTAATATTCTGGATTCACGTCAAATTAAGTAATATTAGTCACATTTGTGAATTTCATCAGATTCAGTTTTCGCTTTCATCTCACATTTACCGGCATTATTCCCTGATGTGAAAATCCACACTTTCGTTTATTTAGGGAGGTTATTTACTCAGGGCAAAGAGCATGATACCCTTTAAAACAACCCCTCGCTATATGACATGGATACAGAGCCTCCTGCGCCAACGAGAACACACATATACATTTCAAGTGCACGTCTGTATGAGCCCAGGGAAGTATTTCTATGAAGCATTCTACGCGCGGAATATTTAGAGAAAATGTCACGTTTCTCGCATACTGTTGAGATAACCTGGGAGGACTTGATAAAGAAAACAGGAAAAAGAGTAGAGAGAAGTCGGATTATAGCGAAAGGAATTTCGCAAAAGAGTAACCTTTTACAAGCTCTTAACCTTAAAAGCCATTTCATTAATTCACTAAGAACAAAAGATAATAAACTTTTTATAATAAAATGTGATTCCTTGTTTTATTCTTCTTAATCCTTTGTGATGAGAAGTTACGATACATGTCGAAACAGTGCAGCGCGCCAGAAGAAGCGAGAGAAACACTTTGGATTGGATTTCATTATAGATGGGCTGAGGAAGAAATATGTAGCAAGGGGCCGAGAAGGCCAATAGTTGAATAAAATAATAAGAACGATATTTGCTATAAAGAAATCGTGATATATGCGCCTTAAGTGTCTAAGGGTTGAAAATAAAATCTCTTGTATTAAATTAAAAGAGTGCTAATGTATGATGATGTTTCCTTCGGGCATCCAGGAGTGATTCCACACAGTAAAAAGAAAGTGTTAATTAAGCACCAATATCAGGGTGCCATATACCTGCAACAGAAATTACACTTGCGGTGTGAATGCTGCACCGTAATGTAGGGTACAATTTTCCAATCACTTGGGGTACGAAGTACCTACTACTTAGGGTACGACGCGTCCGCTTCTTGGGGTACGAAATGAAAAACGTCATTATCGATGCATAATCTACGCGTTCGTAACTTCTTAAATACTTTTCAAGATTTGAAATAGCCATGTTTAAATGCATTGTTTATTATTTTGACAGCTTTGCTAATTGTATGTCAAGGCATGAGATTAGTTGCACCACATACCGGTAGTTAGCGCGACAGGCAAGTTTGAGGTTTTGCATATATAAGTTTATAAGTGAATGAAAAAATAATTTTAATTGGGTAGAAAAGGTATTGAGGGAATTCGAAAACTCTAACGACTTTTTGAAATCAAAATTAGGCCTAACATGTAGCAAAGAGGTTAACATAAAATAGTAATAACAAATTTGAATTAAAAAGTTTATTTTTTATTTAAGTTATAATTTGTTTGGAAATTAATAGAAAAGTGAATCTGAAGATACAGTTCAGTTTTCTTTAAATTTAAATAAACTAAAAAAACTGTCAGGTTAAATCAACCAGAATTGTGGTTGAATATGTCTTTACTATTTTTTTCTGGTTAAAGAAATAAAAATTCTGAATAGCAATTTCCTTATAAAAACTTATAAAAATTTTTTTTCCTAAATTGCTTTATAGACCTAGACAAATGTCTTCTGAAATGTTGCATTTTTGAAAATTTGTGAATTTAGTGGTATATGAGTTTTGTAACAGCTGTAAAGTGTAAGGAGCATTTTGGAAAGTCAAAGGAAATTACGGCTTGCTTCTACAGTGTAGCTAAGGCCATGTTATAGATATGAACCATTTTTTCAAATTGAAATAAGAAGTAAACTAATCTTACAAAATGTCATTTTCCCTGCTCCAAAAATCTAACTTTAAGAAAAAATGTAAGTTTGATTAATTTTTTTTATTATCATTTAATACTAAAACTTGACATAAAAATTGTCATAATTTTCGTATTTTTGTAGTTTTAATATCTGAGCTAATTGCATTTTTTAAACCGCAATCATGAAAAATAATGTAAACTAATTCTATAAATTCACAAAACTATTATGTACTTTAATAGTCTATATTTTTTAAAAGAATTTGACTCCGTTTTTATTTTATATTATTTGTAATAAATATATAAGTTTCCTTGATTTTTTATTTAGTTTCATTTAATTATTTCCTATATTTTGTATTTATTGAAAAAATAATTTTAAATTTTTTCCGCCGGTCAAGGATAGAAAACTATATTTTCCAGCTGGTCGATTAAGGTGGCTTGGGCGCTTTTTAAAAAAATCACAGGCAGTTCTGAAAATTTGATATTATCGAAAGAAAATATACTAGATCACTTTGCAAAAAAGAAAT
>NC_046663.1:107845438-107849154 GCF_010883055.1 Belonocnema kinseyi | reverse complement strand
ATAAACGCAGGATTTCGCGGAAGCGGGTGCTAATCTGGAAAATTGCACCTGCTCCCAGCGAAATCGCGGTAAAATTTCAGCCACAACCACGCCTCACGACGTGAGATAAGTGGTTTTTAGGCCATTAGCAAGTGAAAGCTTAGCACCTCCAAGAGCGCCGATGATAAGGACGATTAGTTTAACAGAATATTCCGGGTACAATCGTTGCAACTCCCTTATACGGTTTCGATACCTCTTTTTCTTTTCATTCTCCTTGGCTATGATGTTTTTGTCAGCTGGTGCCGAAAATTCGATAACGAACATGGTACGCTTCTCGAAGTCAAGAAGAACCATGTCAGGCCTCAACTGAACAACAGAAACAATTGTCGAGAATATAAAGTTCCAGTATATGCAACACTTCCCATTCTCGACAATTGACTCGATTTCCCTAGCAGCATTTAGAGGAGCGATATTAAGTTTAATGCCGTAAGAGTGACAGAGATGGTAATAAAGTACTCTCAGTGCCGCATTGTGCCTTTGAATGTAGATTGTTCCCGCGTGAGTTGGACAACTAGATAGTATGTGAGCTAAATGCTCGGGGTGTGCATGGCACGCCCTGCAGCTATCATCGGGAATGTATTGGCTCAAAATGTGGCGACGGTATGTTAAGGTGGAAATGACACCGTCTTGGCATGCCAAAATGAAGCCCTCCGTACCAGACTTCAATCCGGGCGATTTAAGGAAAGCAAACGCTCACAAGACATTGACTGATCCTTCACATTTCTGTGGAAGATACCGTGCATTCTCTTATCGAGGAGCTGCTCACGAAAATTTTTCTCTTGTGCTTTCTTAATCCGGGCTTTCAGGAGTGAGTACTCGAGATAGATAAGATTTAATGCATTTTTCCACCCCTAATACTGAAGTTAAGTGCGAGTGTTTCAGCAGCCTCCTCCGCTGCTTTGTACAGAAACACTCCTTTGCCCACTTCTTTGTGATTCCTGACCATTTTAAGAAGAGGGTCTCTTCCATTTGCAACTCTATGTGCTGTACCCAAAATAATCCTGTTGTGAAGAAATTCAAGACTCAGTATTCCGCGACCACCTTGACGGCGTGAGATGTACAGTCGCGGAACGGAAGACTTAAGATGCATGCTTTTGTTCATCTGCATAACCTTCCTTGTCGCGATATCAAGGGATCTGAGCTCGTTCTTCGTCCATTGTACTACTCCAAATGAATAGAGTACTATTGGGACGGCAAGCATGTTCGTTGCAGATACTTTGTTCCTCGCCGACAGTTCGAAAGACCAAATCTGCCGGATAAGACTTTGTGTCTGCTTCGGAGAGTATCCTTTATAGATGTCACTTCCTGAATGCGGCTCTGTGGCACGCCCAGGTATGTATAAGTCTCTCCAGCCCAAAGGTGTCGTATAGCGCTTCTATCAACGAGCTCAGAATCTTCAGGGATGCCATTAAGTTTTCCTCGCTTCAAATAAACCTTGGCGCACTTGTCTAACCCAAATTCCATTCTAATTTCCTTAGTACATCGTTCGACAATCCCTAGAGCTAGATGTAGTGGCTCTTTGTTTTTAGCATAAATCGTAAGATCGTCCATGTAAAATACATGAGTGACCTTGTACTTTCGATCTGCAGGTTTGCCGCACAAGTACCCGTCGGAATGGCGAAGTGCTAGAGATAGTGACAATAATTTAAGGCAAAAGAAAAGTGGGCTCATGGTGTCGCCCTGAAAGACACCTCTCTGAAAGGTGACCTTGTTAGTTGTCACACGATTTTTTCCAGATGAGATAGTAAATCTAGTTTTCCAGAGCAGCGTCAATCTCTCTATGCACCGAACTATTTACGGATGAACTTTTAAGATTTCCAAAAGACAGATGATAAGTCTATGGGAGGTCGAATTGAAAGCTTTCCGATAATCAATCCAGGCCGTCGATAGGGCACGCTGGTAGAATGCTGCATCTTTGCAGACACATCTATCGATGAGCAGGTTCTTCCGACATCCCGCTATGCCTTTCTTTGAGTCTCGTTGTTCATGCATTTCTTGCCACACATGTTCAATTGCCTGAACAATCCTATTATTTAGGATAGCTGTGAATATCTTATACATTGTGTTCAGGCAAGTGATTGGCCTGTAATTCTTCGGGTCAGCTAAGTTGCCTATTTTCGGCAGAAGTATTGTGCGCCCTTCCACAAACCACTCCGGAATCGGCTCTTCCGACTTTAAATATGAGGTGAAATACGGGCCAAATGCTGATGGGTTGAAGGAAACTTCTTCCACCAGAAGGTTTTGATACAATCTGGTCCCGGTGCGGAATAGTTCTTCATCCCTCTTAATACTTTTTTCACCTCCTCGGTAGTGATGGGTGGGCATTCTTTATCAGGTGTTATGAGGGCAACACATAACTCCTTGAAGCTGTTTATATTTTCTGAATCTTCGTCCAGTCTATGCTGCACTGCGTAGACTTTTCTCCAAAATACTTTGATCTCCTCTGGTTTGGGCGGGTGGTCGACACTAACTGCAGGATCTTGGAAGAGTCGAAATGGATCCGAGAGAAACTGTTGATTTTCTCTGACACACCTCTCCCTCCGCTCGAGACTTCTCTTAGCGTCAGATAGTATCCGTATTCTCTCAACAATATGCTGCCTGAGGGTCAGTAGCTTTGACTTGTTAAGTGTGTGATAACGGGTCCGGAGTTCCCGCGCGAACTTTCGAACCTTAGGGGTAAAATTCCTGCCAGATGTGATGTAGTTAATCACATGCTGAATGCAGGACGCGTACTGTCTTGCCCAGCCTATCTTTATGGCAACTTGATGCATTCGTCTTTTGGTCTTATGATCAAACGTTGGTTTTGTTTTACGGTTCGCATCGGCCAAAGCTCTCGCTGCATTATACACACAATAATTCACAGCCCAGAGGTCGGATTCTCTGGAAAAATGTCCACGATGATGGTCATCCATTTGAGCCAGATCTTTAGGCTTGAGAGAAACCTTGGTGTTGATGTTTCTCCGGGTCATAAAGCATCGCTCTTCCTCTATTGGATGTCTGCCCGCGGTTGGTCTTAGTGTCGCCTCTCTTTCTCTGTTGCCGGCTTGTTCTAGCTGTGGTAGAGTAGGCGTTCCGCTTACACAGCCCCTTTTTCGGAGTAGTTCAGCATGGTTTCGCAGACGCTGCTGGGAAAAGTGCGATAGCTCCGGGTGTTTTTCGTACCACAGAGCATGCAGCCGTGCCATGTAACCCCGTTCAGGAGCCACACTCGCATCGTAGCACTCTAGCAAGTCGTGATTTAGTCGCTGCGTGCACCTAAAGGTCCCGAGATTCCGCCGATCCATCGCATTAAATCCATTTTCATTGGCTCCCCCAGCTCTAGAGTGGTCGGAATTGTTGACCGACCCATTGTCGGGAGCACTGCGCATTCTGTTGTTTTGAGCCGCACTTACTACAACTGTGTTTGGTCTTATCATTGTTGTTTCCACGAGAAGCTAGGGAAAGGGGTTCGTCCATCGTTGTAGAGCCCCGCATGCACGGATAAGGCTGCGTACTCTGAGAGGTCGCCCGGTATCCCAGAGTCACCGTTCCAGATACCTCACCCAGGTGCCATTCAGCTTTCGGCACGGTTTTCACTCCTGGGTCCCTTGGTACAGGGACCCTCTGTTCGCAACCCGAGGACGCGTTCGGTGGCTTTATCATAGGCTTTATCATATATATATATATATATATATACT
>NC_046663.1:107834226-107845338 GCF_010883055.1 Belonocnema kinseyi | reverse complement strand
GCTGTGCCAAATTTTAAAATTCAAGATCTTAAACTGTATAATCTATTTTTTGCCATATAAGTGTGTCTTGTCGCAAATGTGACTTACCGAGAGTTAGCAAAATCCGGACCCCAATTCGTATTTGAATCTAACATTTAAAAAAATGATTTCGATAAAGATTCTTTTTGCCTATATTTTTTATATTTTGAATATAAGTAAAATGTTTTAAAAGAACACTTTTTTTACAGCAATCGATTCCTCCGTTCCATTCCATTTCACTTCGCTATTCGATGGTATCGTCTTATTTAAATTATTATCCGGAATTTGCCTCAAATTTAGTACGTGTTTAACCCAAAATGGGTGTTATGTGTTATGAGCAACATTAAGAATTTATAAGGGAAGTTTATTGAATGTGATGAGCAACATTGCACTTAGAGTTCTAATTTGTGTGCCGAGCGAGAATCGTGAAGTTCGTATTAAATTATATTGACCTTCGTCTGCTTATTGTCCAAGATTTGTATTGAAAATGGTACATATTAAATTTAAGGGGAAAGGGTGGGGGTTTTTCAGTATTAAAATCTTCATTTTTGTTTTTATACTGATTGGGGTGCCGAGCATAAAGAGTCAGGTGAATATTAGAGTCCATCCACTTCTTGGCCGATTATTATCTGGTATTTGCCTTGAATTTGGTACATGTTGAATTCATGTAGCTAGAGTCTGCGAGGGAGGTATTTAAACTTATGAGCAACATTTCGGTTAGAGTTCTAATTAGTGTGCTGAGCGCAAAGTGCAATGTGCGTATGGGATTCCTTACATTTCTTGGACGATTATTTTTCGTGATTTGCCTTGAATTTGGACAATGTTAAATACAGGTGTTAGCGCGTCAGACTTCCGAGCTGGTGGTAAAGGGTTCGATCCCTGTTTCTGTAGTAATGTAATTCTTTCTATGACCTTTTATCGGGGATTTGATTGTTCGCACTGTTCGTTGAAATGCGGGTCCCCTCAAATGAGGCTAGAACATTGCTTGGGGGCAGTGAATCCGGAACAGGGGGCAACATTTTGGTCAGGGGGGGGGGGGCAGGTAATGCCTTTTCCCCACAAAAATCGGAATATACTCAATGGCGTAACTACAACCATGTAGGCCCCACCACAGAAGTATTAAGGAGGCCTCTCTTATAAAATTCAAAAGCAAACAGCGTATAAGTGTAACTGAAATAAATTTAAAAAAATAATATATCTCACATAGTTCTTTTTATAATATATCACAAATTATATTTTATTTTATACAATTTATATACTCAGTTATACATAGTTCTGACTTAAAAATTAGTATTACGCCGTTAACAAAATTATTTGCACGCTGCTATATTGCAATTCGTCTCGATTTCATTTGGAAAAACTTATTAATAAGAATTTTGATATCCAATTATTTTGTATCATTAAGTTCGATTGTCAGTAGAGATAGATTTAAGAATAGACTTTGATGCGTTCTATTTCTTAAATAGGATTTTATAATTTTTTATTTGCTAAACGTCCTTTCGCAAGTTGCTATACTGTAACATGCCGAGTAATATAAATTCTTGAGGGATTACTTCTGAAAAATCGTTTCCCATTAAGCTGTATTTAATGAGTAAAGTGCGGAAAACATCTTTTACTAAAACGTCTCATTAAATCAGTTACTATTTAAAAATGGGATAAATTTGATGACTTCCCAGGGGAATTCTTTTGTGACATCCTCATGATATCGAATCTGTAATTTCTCTGTAAACTATGTATTCACAATTTCTAATTGGACCTTAAGGTGTGATTAAAGACATTGATTTTTAAATATTCTTTACCAATATCAAAATGCTTCTCACGCTTGAGTTTCCGTTTTTCTACAATGACTGGTTCAATACACCATTTTTGAGATATTTGTGGAGCTTCTTCCTTAAACTTTTCATACTTAAGTATGTACTTTTTTAAATGTTTCCTTGCAGTTTTTAAGATTTTAAGTGCACTACTTAAATCTATATTATCTGTTTGAAGTAATTTTTATGAAAAATTTACTTTGTTTAGTATATTGGAAAGTATTGTGTACATCACTAAAAGTTCAAACTTCACCACATTTTTTTTAATTATAGCTCATTGTAGCTATATTAATCCATAAGGCTACGTTTTTTCATTAGCCGAAAAGATTTCGGAATATTTCAAATATGTAAAAAAAGAATCTAGACAATTTTAAATAAAATTTGTTTATTTGAGAAGATATTACACAATTTTAGACAAAGTTTAACCCACTTTAGAAGATTGTTAGGACCGTTCAAACCTTGGAAAATTTAAAATTATTATATAAATTTTCAGAAATCCTCAAAAGTGTTAAAATGCTATTTATCTATTTTAAAATTAAAAAATTCGTAAATATGTTTTAGACTAACTTAAATAACCTCTAAAATCGTATTCAAATCTTCGAGATTTGTTTCTGGTCATTTTGGAAGTCTTATGTGATGTTTTAAAATTGTTTTAAGTATTCTCTTAAAATTGAAAATTGTTGAAATCCGTTGAATTACACTAATATCTATTGAGAACTATTGGGTTAAAAATTCTGAAATTAACATAATATTGAATGATATCGAGTAGTAAATTTTGTTAAAAACTTCGTGTCAATATATAAATATTTTTTATTCGTATGCAATCCATGCTCAATTTAAAAGAAATGTGCAAAGAAAAAAAATTAATTCTCTAAACATTGCCATAAAGCTTTTAGAAGAATTTACTACTCCTTATAATAATAGAATATTAAGTTTAATTCATAAAATGCGGTTTTAAAATATTTTTCGGAAAAGAAATGTTTAAGCAAATTAGATTTGTTCAAATAATTAAAAAATGTTTAATATATTCTTTCAAAGTTCTAAAATTCAAAATATATAATTATTTAAAAATGCACAAGAATGTATAAAATTGAAATTAAAATATAATTTTGCAATGCGGGGTTTCTCAGTAAGGAAGTTATGCCATTGAATATAGCTATGTCTGTACCTATGGCCGTCTTCCCTCCTACGGAAGGATACTACCGGATTGAAGAGTAAGTGCGGCTTTCTTTGCTGTACAAATAGGTCAGCGTCATTCACTGCGTCACAAGAGACTGCGCCATAGGGAAATACACTGAGTGTAACTCGGTGGACGTTTCCATATTCGGTGTACTGCCCTCAAAATCAACATGGATTGTGCCACAATGGGATTGATAGCCTGTGCGCCAAGAGAAAAGGGTTTTGATACCAATTGGGGTGTCGAGTGCAAAGCACAATGTGCATATTAGATTACATAATTTCTTGGCCGTTTATCGTCCAGAATTTGTCTTGAATTTGAAACATATTAACTCCAGGTTTCTAGGGTGTAGGGATACTCAATATTATGAGTTTTATTTTTGTTTTGATCTTAATTGGAATGCTAGGCATAAAGCCTCGAGTTGCATATTACATTCCATATATTTCTCAGCCGACTAAACAGGTACATAAAAAAGGTGCATACATAGATGCTATTAGTAAATTCATTTTACAGCGACAAAAAAAGATTTTTGATTTATAGGAGCCTAACTGAGATAATTTGACCTAAACTAAAAACTCGAAAAAATAAATCTGAATATGATTTTAAAAATATTTTTAGAAAAAATTTGGTATTATTTTTTTTCTATATAATATACAGTCAGAAAAATAATTTTATGTATTCTATTTTATTTCATTTCCTGAAAGTTGTCAAAAAAGAAACTGCTTGATCAAATAAATAATATACATATAATATAAATAGTATCCAAATTATGTAATTATTCAACAAAAAGCAGCATAAGACATCAGTTAAAAAAGTTGGACCTCTCTGGATCAATTTTTAGAAATGTTGTAAATAAAAAATAATTCATTGTTTAAATAAATACACAATGTTTAAAAGTAATTAATACTCAAAATAATGACCAAATATTACATTTCAATCAGAATATACGATTATTTTGTACATTTTTTGTGAATAAATAATTTTTATAATAAGTTACATTCATTTAAACAAATAAAAATGGTTTAAAAACGCATGGAAAATATTCAAACTGCCCATTAATAATTATTTGTGTGGAAAAACTATCGAAATTGCCAAAAATTAACAATTCTACATACAAATGTATTTTTTTTTAATTTTTGGGTCATACTTGGGAGAATTTAAAAGGGGGTAGGAGTAGGTTAAATATAAAAGCTATTAGTATGGTTTCATTTCGCAGATTGTCCTCTTCAACCCCTTAAAAACTTGGCACGTTTGGATTAAACCCTGGAGCGTGAGTATAATTTTTCGAAAATCGAAAATTTCTCCATGTTAATCTAATGGGATTTCGAAGTGCCCAGTGGCAAGTGTTAATATTTCAATTTCGAAAAACAATTTGCGAATTTCTTTCCTTTAAAGATGGGAACTTAGAGAGGGGGGGGGGGGTTGACTTGCCCTCGAAAGGGGAAAAAAATTTTTAATGTATTTTTGGACCATCCTAGTACATATCCTTAATGGATCCTTCGTCGAATTTTCACACAGTAGATATTCATGGTGAAATTAAAAAATAGAACTATTTTGGGCGTGAATAAATGAGCAAGAGAAATCAGATTTTGATATGCTATTATTATAAGTTTCACGTGGATTTTGCAGTAAATATATATATATATACGCGCACACAGGGGGCATTTTCAAATACAATCTTTTAACGCATGAACGCTTTATTGACTTCTCGATTTTTCCGCTTCTCTTATCAAGAATTATACTACGTATCAATAAGCCTGAATGGCTGAAGTCACAGGTGCAGATATATATTTTTTGGTTCATTAATTTTTTTGATCCTCTGCGCGAATATTCCCTAAATTCTCACGGATGAAATGAATGAAGTTCAAAGGGGTTGGCTGTGATTGATTGATTCACTTTTTCTACACTAATGTGTGTACCCAGAAAAAAAACATTATTAGAATCTCTTCACAAATAATGAATCTGCTTGTACATATTCAGACGTATTCATTTGACTTTGAAAAATTCTCCTTAATAGGAAAGTATTAATGTATATAAGTAGATGCAGGAGTACGCAAGAATTTTCAAATTGCGATATGCATATATTGAGTTTATTTTAAAGGAGAGTTTTGCATAAAAAAGGGCAGATGTAAATCACAGTTTAAGGTAGTAGTAAAAATTAATAAAAATATACATTAGGCATTGGAAATAATTAAAAATAGAAATGTTACGTACATTTTCAAGTTCAAATCTATTAATAAAAAGGGTCAATTTGATTTGAAATTTCGCATTTTTCAAACTGAATTTGATCAGTTCGCGAGAAAAAAATCGACAATAAGTTCATTTTCGGTTGGCCATTCCTAGGTAAATAATTAACTCTCAAAGGACACTGTGAACTCATGGGCTTTTCGATTTTTCCGACTGTCTACGTTTTTTTTTAAGTATTTTGTTCCAATTGTTAAATTATTACTAAGGATTTGGAGATATTTTTCTTCTATTATATATTGTTTTAAAATCAAGCATGACTTTTTTCAGCCAAAAACATCTGGATTTTGAAAATACGAAATCTTAATTTAAAATTCAAAATGATCTTATAAACATAGAATTTGATATTACATAGACGAAAAAATAATAGATGTTAATGAAGGAAATTTTCCAAACCACGGACAGTCTTGTAGAATAACTTGTTTTAACTATAACGAAATTTCTAAAAGAGGTTCTGCTCAAGCAAGCTTTGGGGAACGTAATTTCAGAGTAAGATTATTAACATAAATCTAAATTGGTTTCAACCTGAACGTGCACGTCGTCCGTCCACTCCTGCTCCTTCTACCTAAAAGGTAAGCAAGAACGGGTAAATTACACAACATATTTTTTACAATATTGTTCCTTAAAGTCCGGTCTTTAGCCGCGGACGATCTTACGCGCCAGAAGGCACAGTTGGAGGTGAAGGTTTCAACTCTGGATATTTTTATGGAGCTACTAAACATTTTACAGTGTTATGAGAAGCAGTGTTGGCCAGCTAGATAATGTGATCTCAGAAGAACAGCCTTTTGTATCTGGCTCGCGATTGACTAAGTCTGACGCTGGCAAGCTGGCATTTTGTTGAGTTGGCTTAAAAATGAAGCTTTCATATCTCCATAGCATTTGGTCATGAGAACTACAGCCAGCTCAGCTGAAAAAGACGAGCTTGATATTTCGCCCGTTTTGCTTCCTCCTTTGCCGTGATGTTCCCATCGGCTGGTGCGAAAATTCAATCACGTGAATAATCTTGATCATAACATCTTGAAGGACAATATCGAGTTTTGTAACATTGATACGTTGAGTGGTAGCGAATGAGAAATTCAAGTTCATCTTACACTGATCATTCTCCACAACGGACTCCAGTTCCCCTGGACGTATGGCAAGACGGGCATTAGAACAATACCAAAGTAATGCCGAAAATGGTACTATAACACTTTTCGAGCCACATTGTGTCTCTCTATTTACCCGTAGCGTGCATACTTTGAGAATCCAATGAGAACATGTCTAACCGTTTTCTCTTTGAGGTGTTCAAAGATTTCGTTAGCTGTTTTCACTATACTATCTATTTGCAAAATAAATTAATTTAGTTTACATGCAAGGCGTTTTCTTCCAGGTTCTCTGGAGTGTCATAGTATCAGGTACATTTTCAATCCCTTGATTATGCCTCGTCGATGAGGTCCTCTTATCCTACTGTATTTGATTAGTATATCTTGCTGTAGTAATCTTATACATTTCCCAAATTATAGGTTTTCTGGCTCAATTGGATAGTCTTCTAGTTTAATCTTTTGAAGCGTGAAATCTACTATTTCACAAAAAATCAAGCTTTTCGGTCTTTCTAATATCAATAGGACAGGTTTCATTATACAATTGATGTAAAACCCTCTGCACTATATCCACAGCTAACTCTGGCTGATCAATTTATCTAACCCTTTTAAGAATAGTTGCCAAGCATTCTTCAAGATCTTCCCTATTTGTATCCCAAACTGTCACTTTTAGGTTTCTGTATGTAACCGGATCTGATTTTTCAACTGTCAGGAAAAGGCATATATGCCTATGATCTGATAGAAATGTATCAGCCGAAACATAACAATTCTTTAATATGGTATGTGGAAAACCAGTATGAGGCAGATAGAAAAAAAACAGAAGTAGTAATATTGATAAATGATAAATAAATGGGAAAAGTAGTATATAGTCATTATCCCATCAGCTATACTTTATTAAGCCCATGTACTTTTATTCTGATGGCACTTTTCTGGTACTAAGTGAATGTAACTACAACAGTTATGGCTACTGAATAACATAGACAAGAAGGATAAGAATAATTTTATTTCGTTATTTTGATAAAATGTATGAACTTTTTTGAAGTTTCGAAGTTTTGAAGCAAAAGTTTAAAGAACCGAAGAAACTAGCCAAATAGTAGTGAAAGCAATTTAATGCCTTAAAAAATGATACCCTGCCAGTGAAAAAATGTTTATCGTCTTATCAGAAACACGTTTTTGAATTTTTCTTTTCAAAAATAGCAAGGACGTTCTGAAGAGGATAGATATAAAACTCTTTTTTAATATGACGACTTATAAAAATACTATAGAGCTTTGAATTTAAACCCAGTCACTTTTTCTCATTATTCAGTTCGTACTGGTATCCATTTCGTACTTGCTTCCCCTAGTAAAATCAGTAGCTTACAGATAGCCTCAAAATTACTCCCCGCTGTTATTGATGTTCTCTCTATTCCATATTATATGATGTGCATTCGCATCACATCAAATGATTAGTGACCATCGTTTTTAAGTGCAATATTCCAACTATCGTCTCTACTCTTCTAATAGTGGCGGGTTAAAAATCGAATAACAGATATGCTAAGCAAATCACCATGGGCTGATCTCTGTTTTCCC
The DNA here is from genome assembly GCF_010883055.1 of Belonocnema kinseyi. NCBI lineage: Eukaryota > Metazoa > Arthropoda > Insecta > Hymenoptera > Cynipidae > Belonocnema > Belonocnema kinseyi. Next base: position 107,837,440 of record NC_046663.1, on the reverse strand, counting down.
TCTGATGTTCGATTTTGGAGGGGAGGTGATACCCTTACTTGGCGCGTCCCCGGGTGGCGGATAGGGGAATGCTCTCAAACGTTTCCTCTAGGATACCAGGTCGCCTCCTAGAGTATATATACCTTACCCCCGCATGCAGGGCTCTGCGGAGGTGGACCTTCATTTCCTTAGCTACTCGTGGGACAAATATGACGACTAATTTAGAAAAACTTAACATAGAGAAGTTAAATCGAAGTGTGGATCAGCTGATGATTTACGAGGGGCCGGAATTTACTATGAAGAAGGTATTACTTGATGCCAGAAAGGACTTGGAAGATACGCACAAACAATTTTTAGCGGCAAAAGGTCTCATTGTAAATGTGACTGGGGTGTTGCAAAAAATGAAGGACTTCTCCGACGCTAGGAGCAATATGTATAACAAAATAAAAGAGGGAATAGAGATGGCGCAGAGTATAACGAAGGAGGCGTATGACGAAGTGTTTTTCGACTTAACTGAACACAATCGCCTTGATGGAGACGTTATGTTCATGGGGGATATTATAAAGAGAAGCAACATGGTCATAAGTTCACTGCAGGACATAAACCACAATGTAACTCCGACCGAAGATTCCATGGAAACTCCCGCTCCTCATTACGGGAAAAGAGAGAGGAAGCCCACCCTGAGTCCAGTTGTGGCTATTAGCTCCAAGCAGACGAGCAAGAAGCCGAGGACCGGAAGTGCGCCAGCGCCCACGACCTCGACTCCAGGCAAGAGGGAGGAAGAAAGACCTGCTTTCACGAAGAAGATAAAGAAAACGCAGCGGCGAGCTTGATCTGAGGCGGTCTTAATCAAACCAGCCGAGGGTATGAGTTACGCAGAGGTCCTCAAGGACCTCAAGCAAACGGTGAAGCCTGATGCCCTTGGTGTACAAATCAGTGGGGTAAGGCTAACTAGAAACGGATAGGCCCTTGCGGAGCTCGGACCTGCATCAGAGGGAAAAACTGCGTTCTCAGCAGCCATCAAGGAGGCGGTTGGAGAGGGGGGTAACGTGCGGTAGCTCGTGCCCCGTACAGAGGTCGAGGTCTTGGACCTCGACACTACCGCAGATGTAGCAGAAGTTCAAGCGGCCGTAAGAAGCCACTTTGGCAGTGAAACAGTTAAAGATGTAAAAATCAGCCTCACGAAAATCCCCTTCAGAGGCTATCTGAGGGCTTTCGTGGAGCTGAATAAAGAATTCGCGGCGAGATTGGTGAGCGCAGGACACCTGAAAGTAGGTTGCCCCTGCGCTGCAAAGAATCAGAAGCCCCGGACAGACCATGTTCCGGGGCGGTGAGGTACTTGGCCTATAGCAAGGAAACTTCTTCGAGAAAGCCTCTTGGATGTCCAAGGCAATAAAGTCCACCCGGCTGGGAGGCTCGCGCCATCCTCGGTTGTGCGGTACAGCAGCACAGTGGGGGGGGGGGGCGATGCGGGCGTCTTTTGGCTGGGCGTAAAAAAGAATGCCAAGCAGGCACAATAAGTTGGAAGCTGAAGCACGGCTTACTGGCCTTAGCCCCATGTCCTTAAAGTAATGTGATAAGCGGTTCCGAGGACATGGGTTGGCAGGAAAAGGAGTTGAGGTTTAGTGGGTAGGTGCCGTTTGGTAAGCCCCACACTAACATTCGTTTCATGTTGACTATGCGCCCATGTGTGCATATTACGTGTATGTATACTATGTACATATGCGTGATGTGCACATATTGGGCTCATGGTCCCCAAAGTTTGAATGTGGTCATCGCATCAACATTTTCCGGTTTTACTCCTTTAACAAACAAAAAACCCAAAAAAACTAGGTGTTCAGTATAGGACCTAGGTGAGATAATTAAATCAATATCCATTTTGCAACAAATGAATACCATAGGAGACTGAATACCCCGAGACTGTTCATCTAAGTCTCAGGTTCCTCCCACGCAATTTCTGAGGACATTCGCTTGTCTTCAGCGCGCGTTGCATAATTCGTTTTGAAGATGATATTCATATTAGCACTCTTTAGTTCTATAGGTAGAGTGTGGGTTTCTGGACTGCCAAGTCTTGCCAGAATCGAATATACCAGTCGCGAATATAATAACTTCTAGAGTATCAACTTCTAGAGTACCAACAGCTTTAATGAGCCAAGCTCTGAACATTTTATCTGAACAGGCTAAGTGCCTCCCGGGTCGGCGACTTCCCCGACTTGTTCCGGTGTGCTGCTCTCAGAACGGGAATCTTTTTGGGCTCTTAGGTTCAGGAAGGATTTCGCTTCGCAGCATCGCTCGCTGGTGGTTATGCAATATACATGTTCCTGGCCGAACCGTAGCACCTTTTTTCTGTTTTTTTTTGAACCGGCATGCGAGTTAGCTTTCGCGTTTTTAGCAAGACTAACTAAAGCCTCCTCGCCTGCATTGCCACTAGAATTTCTGGGACGCTGAATAAGACCCTGCTGTTGCGAAGGTGCTAAGGTGTCTCCTTCACTTATGTCCATCTTCAGAAGAGAAGATGTTTTTTCGAAGGGGACAATGCAAGTAATTTTGTAATAGTGATTTAGGTTATTTAAAATAACAATCTGCTACATTAATTTGATAAAATGTTAGAACCAGATTGAGATTTTCTTCCTGTCAAGTCTTTCTTTTAATTTTTTTAGTAGTTAGGAGACTTGTCACGGATATTACAAACAATTGCTGATCCTAATATTTCAATAATTTCACAAAGTGACTAATTTGTTACTTTACCTACTCAGTCAGGGTTCCAAGGCAAGGGGTCACAGCTAATGGATCAAAGGTCAAAAGTGAGAGGGCCATAGACCAGGAGTCACTATGAAATTCAAAACTCAAGGTCATGTCTCGAAGGTGAAACCTCATGGTCAAAGGTTAAGGCTCAAAGTTGAGATGTTGAAGATCAGAGGTAAGAGGTCAGAGGTAAAAAGTAAAGGGTCAGATGTCGAAGGCCAGATCACAAGTTCATCCCATAGTTCATAGATTAAAAGTAACAACATTTGAGGACATTGATATTCTAAATTTAATACATTGTTGTTTTTTTAAGATTTTTAACTAAAAAAAGTTTTAACATTGCTTTACGATATAATTTTTGAAATACTACACAGTACTTTTCCGCCCGGTTATTATAAAATCCTTAATAAATGGAAACTGTCATTCAAGACGGAAGTATCACTGAGATGGTTGCAGGCCTCTATCGATATTCAGTCCACAATTTCCTTCA
>NC_046663.1:107819568-107834126 GCF_010883055.1 Belonocnema kinseyi | reverse complement strand
GAAGAATTTATCAAGTCTAAAACCATCCATTTTATGCATATCTCACATCTTGCTACTCTTTTTTCAGTATAAGCTTGATGAAATTTTAAGAAAGTTTCCATCAAGAACTTCAAGTTGACAAATCTAATTATTGAGTGTCAAACAAGGAAGCATTTGACGTGGAAAATCGAACAGGAAAACTTCATTAGCACTATCCACCATGTTATTTTCATGCACGTCCTTCTCTGTGCATGTTCAAAATATCGACGAGCAGTTTAAACTAATCATGAAAATGTATTTAAGTTAAAAACACCGGAAACATGACACTGATTGACACTCGCTTATCGCTCGGTTAGGCTCGACGTTCGGGCTACTTCGGAATTATTTGATTCGCGTCGCGTCCACAACCACATTAGTCACGGTTGACGAGCTTATTTTAAATAATTAAATGTGTAACTAAATGGCTCACCAAAAATAATAACTATAGAATTATTAAAAATAATCATTTGATCACAAAATAGATCTATAAAGTGCAAGTTACACTAATTACTTCATTGTATTCCTTGAAAATAAATCATAGATTTTAAATTTACAGAAAATAATACCTATTTTAGGACAAATATGAAATGAAAATAATGCTTAATATTTTAATGCACTGCACTATTATCATTTGTTCTAAACAATTGATTTGCAAATTCATTTATTTTAAATAAGTGCGCCAACGGTAACCAATCCTGTTGTCGAGGCTACGCATGTGTAGTGCAAAAGGATACCAGAATTGGATTCACCGCTATCTAGCCCGGCTCGAGCTCTGGCCACTAGGAAACACAAGGCTTAAGATATTAGTTATAATGCAAGATATTAGTTATAATACAAGTCTTACCATATTAGTATAGTGTTTCCATTTTGACCCCAAATATGTATTCAACGTCATGGAAAATTTCCGAGTACCGAATTTTATAAAAACCTACAAATTCCCCTGCACAACATGTATGGGAAAAGCCCTTTGTTCAAAGCTCTTTCTAATAGGGACTTCTGCCAACATTTTTCTGACTTGTGAGCTAGGTCGTAAATTGATATGGCATTATTTTCAGATTTGAATATTTTTCGAGTACTAATGTTAAGTTTCCAGTTCCTTGGACTGCATCGCACCTCTTTCTTCACTATTCAGCGTAATTACTTAAAGAAATAAAAATGCAAAATCGTTGCTTCATCTTATTCTTGGCCAAATGGCTAGCTATTTTCGGATCTATCTTCATCTCTTGTTGACTCCTTTCTAAAGTATATCCCCGTTTCTATGCCTCGATTCACCAAGGGACGGTGAAGAAAAGGCACAAAGGAGAAGAGTTGATAGAATGAATCATGTTAAAGTTATGGAGTAGGTAACACAGCCACACAATAAAAAAATATTTTTCTGGGTCTGGAGTTCAGACCATGTTTACTATATGTTTCTGGGGTCGCTGAATCTGAAAGCAAGGTCCGACAATCCCCAGCACGTCAGGGTTCTGAAAAACCGCATACAAATTTGTTTCATGTTTGGGAGTCAGATCATGTTTATTATATGTTTTGCGTTCGCTGAATTTGAGTCCAAGGTAAAAAATATTCTAGAATGTTCGGGTTCTAAAAAAACCTCTAACACCTTCATTACATTTTTTTCGATTCCAAAGGTCAGACCATGCATACAATTAATGTATCTGATCATTTATATTTATTCTCGGCAAGTATTTGACCAATTCAAATTTTTTGCCAAAAGCTCTTGCATGCATCGGGTAGCGCTAGTGCTAAAGTCAAAACGTTGAAGCGTTAAATAGCTTAGATTATGAGGTATTTTAAGGGTTATGTAGAAACCCGGGCACGTTTGGGTATTTGGACCTCGGATTCGGATTCAGCGACCCCCAAAACATATAATAAATATGGTCTGACCCCCGGACTCGTAAAAAATGATGTAAGGATTTTTTTATGGTTATGTCAGAACCTTGACGTGCTGATGTTTTTTAAACTTCGGCTTCGGATTCAGCGACCCCAAAAACATATAATAAATATAGTCTAAACCCCGGACTAGAGTAAATTTTTTTATGAGGTTCATTAAGGTTATGTCGGAACCCTGACTTTCTGGTGTTATTTGAACTTCATATTCGGATTGAACGACCCCAAAAACATATAACAAATGTGGTCTGGCCATCAGACCCGGAAAAAGATACTCTAAAAAAATATCTAAGAGGTTTTTCGAGGTTATGCAGAACCCTGACGTGCTGAGTTTTTTTGGAACTCGAATTCGGATTCAGCGACCCCAAAAACATATAGTGAACTTGGTTTGACCTCCCGACACTGAATATGATTTTTTTGTGGATGTGTAAGTAACCTTTGTAATCAATATACAATATATCAATCTATATTATACCGTGAAAACACAAGAGGAAATTCAAGGTTAGGATCATATTTAAAACTATGTAAAAAGTGATTTTCAAGTTGGACAGAAATTAAATTGGACCATTTAACAATACACATTTAAGATTAATTGCAAGCGCTGTGGAAACTGCAAAATTTTTTATTGTTAATGTGGTCCACAATTTCGTCAGAGCATATATAACCTTATATGTTGATAAGCTTCATGAAATTAACCAGTTTTATTATAATTATCTTACAACTAGTAAATTCGCGGGTGGATTCACGTATCTGCATTTTTATTTTATAGTATTGTTTAATGTTTATGCTTATGACTAATTAATTTTGCCAGATCAAGAATCGTTAGAAATAATTAATAGTTCAAGTTTTATTTAAAGTGTAGAATACTTGGCAGACTAAGACCATTTTTGAGAACCACACAGGTCCCTCACTCACTTGATATACAGGGTGTCTAAAAAGTCCCGTGACGGTTGGATATTTCCTCAGGTAAAATATTTTTTAACAAAGTAAAGGTCATTCCTGAAGTAAATTTCAACGAGGAATTGAATGGTGACCTTCATTTTGACCTAGAAGTTGATTTTAATGGCTTTTTGAAGGTCAACTTTATTTTTTTAAATGGAAACCCCCTTTCTTTACATCTGCAATCGATAGAGCGAAAATTCTACGTTCAGGTACGTACCCAAGTCATAGGTCAATTGTAACGTTCAAGGTCAGTTAGAGGTTACTTAAAATTAACAAAGTTTTCCAAGAGGTCAGTGTAATTCCGGAAGTAAATTTCAACGAGGAATTCAATGGTGACCTTCATTTTGGCCTTCAGGTTGACCTTCATGGATTTTTGTAGGTCAACTTTGTTTTTTCAAATTGAAACCCCCTTTTTCATATCGACACTCGATAGAGCAGAGAATTCTACGTTCAGTTACGTACCCAAGTCATAGATCAATTGTAACGGTCAAGATCAGCTTGAGGTTATTTGAAATTAACAAAGTTTTCCAAGAGGGCAGTGCAATTTCTTAAGTAAATTTCAATGAGAAATTCATTGGTGAGCTCTGTATTGATCTTGGCTACAGCGTTTTGAATATTGTTAAATCATAAGGAAATTTTTCATTAAAAATTCCAGGTGTTCTGGTGAGAGTTCTGTTCCTCCCCGAAGAGTTATACAGTCCTATACCGTTTTTCGATGCCTATGTCAATACCTAAGGCAATACCATAAGTCCTATACAGTTTTTCCCATAAAAATATTAGGAATCGAAACTAAATTTACGTATTACGAGTACATACTTACTATCTTTCGCTAAAAGATTATTATGGCGCAAGCTAAACTTTCGGAAGGAGAGAGGATACCTGTATTGATGATGCGTGGTTAGGGAGATCGAGTTCGATCTTATGATCAAGTTCGTTTGCTTTTTAATCGCACTTTTCGTAATGGAGAATGGTTAAATCCTACCTCAAAATAAAAAATTGAAAGAACTGTAAGGCGCTTTATAAATCATGAATCTATCAAGGACCTTCAGAGAACTGGTCGGCCAAAATCTTCAGGATCTGAGGAGATGCAGATGGACATAGCCCAAGCATTTATTAAAAATCCAAACGTTAGTTCAATCCGAGCTAGTGATGAGCATGACCTTGCTCCTGAGACAGTGCGAAATATTTTAAAAAGAATTAATTTCCATCCTTATAAAGTTCATCTGGTACAAGAGCCCAATGAAGACGATCCTGATCGTCGGGTTAAATTTTGTGAAATTATGATGGACAGAATTGATAGAGATCCTCTTTTCTTGTACAATCCAGTATTTTCAAATGAATCTACTTTCACTTTAAAAGGTGAAGTTAACAGGAAAAATTTTAGGTATTGGTCCTACACAAATCCTGATTGGATGTTGGAGAGTCACAGACAATATCCACAAAAGAATAATGTTTGGGCCGGTATCTTGAATGATACATTGATAGGCCCTTTCTTCATCGATGGTAATCTCAATGCCCGTGCATATGAAGAGCTTCTCAGGAACCAAATTGTACCAAGAATAAGGGAGATTACAGGCGATAATTTTCAAAATATTTGGTTCCAGCAGGACAGAGCAGCGGCTCGTTACGGTATGGAAGGTAGAGCATATTTGGATACTCAGTTCTCTCACATGTAGATTGGAAGAAGGGGTGAAATCGAGTGGCCTGCTAGATCTCATAATCTGACGCCTCTCGACTATTTTATTTGGGGTTATTTAAAGAGCAAAGTATACTCAACGCAATCGCATGGCTTTTTGTCAAGAAGCTCAAGGTTTTCAGTTCGAACATCTTCACTGAAGCGTGAGAGGCAAGGGGACTCACGCTAATCAAGCATCCCAAAGGGAACAGAAAATTACAACGTCCTCGTCGTTGTTCCTGGGTAATGCTAAATTTAAACGTAAACTGCTTTGAGAAAACTTTTAAAAAACCTTGAAGATCATCACCAAGATCAATACAGAGCTCACCAATGAATTTCTCGTTGAAATTTACTTCATGAATTGCACTGACCTTTGGGAAAACTTTGTTAATTTCAAAAAACCTCTAACTGACCTTGAAAGTTACAATTGAGCTAGGACTTGGGTACGTATCTGAACGTAGAATTTTTCGCTCTATCGATTGCAGATGTAAAAAAGGGGTGTTTCCATTTGAAAAAATAAAGTTGATCTTCAAAAAGCCATGAAGGTCAACTTCAAGGTCAAAATGAAGGTCACCATTAAATTCCTCTTTGAAATTTACTCGAAGTATGAACTTCACTTTTTTGAAAAATATTTTACCTGAGGAAATATCCAACCGTCCCGGGACTTTTTAGACACCCTGTATATAAACATTTTTGTAAGATGTAATATTTAATGTCTCATAAAGGCGAAACATCACAACTATGAACAAGTATAAATATTAATTTTTTAAATTTTGTTTAGTAATAATTCATAATTAATAATTTCTTATTGAAAGTATTTGAAATTTTTCAAAGCACATGTTGAACGATTTTTAATTGGAAACGTTACAATATTTCGAATGAAATACAAAGGAATTGAACCTGCCTCTTTTCAAAATAAAAGCTTTGGAAATTAAAATTTTATCAGAAGACCTCAAATCTAAAGCATGTCACACAAAAATTTGGAAAACACACGAAAACCGCGTTCATATCCGCTCTCACGCCAATCAGAGCGCAGCTCGGACATTTTTCCTTCACTGATCAGCATTCGTTAATATTTTTAAATTATAAATTCGAAATTTGGATCATTTAAAATTTAAAAATATTTCAATCCTATTTTTTCTAATTAAAAGCGTTTATAATTGCATAATTTAACATTTTTAAATGTAAATAATTTTTAATTCGAAATGATTGAAATTTGACAATTTGAAATTAATAATGATATTAAATGTTTTAAATTTCAAGCTCCTGAAATTCTATAATTTTATATAATAATTGAATTGCCTAATCGTAGAACGCGACATAAAATATTTCTTGATTTCAATTGTATACAAAATTATAATTTAACATAAAAACTGATTAGAAAATTTTCCTCAGATCATAAAGTACACTTTTTTAACTATGAACCTTTAGAATTGAATGATTTAATTAGGATAAAAATAAAAGGTAATTTTAAATAAGAAAAATTTAAAATGGAAAAATTTTTACTAGAGAACATTGGAAATTAAGCAAATTCAAACTTGATTGAAAACTGAACACATTTTTGTCAGGAAGAGTTGTGATATTAAACTTTTGTATGCTCCAACCGATAAAAATGTGCAATTCCTTTAAGTAAATTTGTATCATTCAAAAATTTAAATGTTGAAATTACTTACTATACTTTTCAAAATTTAACATTGATTTTCCATTTGACATAACATTTGTCGCACTTTCTAGAAAGTTAGTGCCAGAGGAATAATAAAAAGGGTATGGAATGCAACATATATTTTAAAAGAAGATTCGTATTAGTTAATTGCCGTATTTATTCAATCTAATACACATTTGAAACCAAAACAGTTACAAGAGGGGGTAATAAAATCTAAAACCTAATAGCAAAACTTATTCTTTTATCTTTATTCAAAAACATCAATATTTTCATAAAACTGTGAATATTGTATTATGAATCTAGGGCAAAGAAGTAACATTCGAAGTTATTTTAAAAACTTCGAAAATGATATGCTATGTACTTCAACAATTTTTTAATGAATGAACTGAAGCTTTAAGTTTTAAGAATTGAACAATTCCAAACTTCATTTCATAATTACATCATTTTCCAAATTAGGATCTTGAAACTAAGCGAACAAATAACTTATTAATAATTTTAAATAATAATAATAATAATAATAAAATAATAAAATAATTTATTTTAATTTTAATATATTCATATGTACATTCTCCCTACTTTAAAAGTAATTAAATCAAAAGCCGCAAGACAAAAAATACGCGAAAAGTGAATTAATTAATTCGAAGATTATTAATATATTAATTATATATTAATATATTCATTATAATTTATGTATTCTTTTAATTTTCATTCGTCAATATAGCGTAGACACTAATCTTCAAACTTTAGAAATGTCCGTAAATGTCAGCAGCAGGATATCTTGCGTTACTCTTTAATTTAATCAAAAATTAATTTTAATATGCTTTGAGAATCCTCTAAATTCTTCTTTATTTTATTTTTTTATTTACTGCAATGACTATGAAACACAATTTTTGTTTTATTTTTCCTTTTACCCAATATAAATGTCAAAATAAAGTGCAGTTTCTTTTCCCCTCTTTTTTTCCGTTTCACATTTTCTCTGTCCGACTTCCCCCTTTACTTTAAAGCTACTCCATTTCAGCTTCACACCTAAAACGTATACAAGGAAAAATGAATGCGCCAGTAGTATCAAATGTACACTACATAACCAGCTCATTTAATCGCAAATAAAGAGGAATTGCACCCAGTGCCGATAGTGTGAAAATTCGATCACTACACTGAACTGCAGATAAAACACGTATTGTTTCTCGAGGGAAGAAAAAATAAAAGAACTAGTTGTCTTTTCCTAATTCAAGTAAATGATGTAGGATAATCGAAAGTTTCGCTATTTTCGTTTCTGTGATTCATTGTATTTATATTTCCGATACTGATACATGGAGAGATTTTTTTGTTCAGCAGCTTTCCTTATACTAAATAGATTATATTCATTTGTAAATGGTGGGGTTCATTTTAGTGTTCTATAAAATTCGGACTGTTATTAAAATAATGTTTAACGGTCGGTAATTAAAACAAGAAGTGCGTATTTTTTATTTCATTTACACCGATTTCATATTCACATTTGATATTAAATTGATTTTCATCGTCATTGTAAGATAAAAAATAATTTTAACATTTGAAGTGGAAAATTAAAAATGTTCATCATTTTAAACTATACAATCTCCAAACAGAATCACAATAATATATGCTTTATAAGTTGGAACGTAATTAGTTTAAGTTGAGAGCATTCGAAATTAGCCAATTGTTTATTTAAAGTACATAAGGTTTTAACGCTCGTACTTACAACTATTTTTAAGAAAGTCCTCAACAAAAATTTCTATTCGGATCATTCACATTTAGCGAATGCAATGGGTTTTATAAGTTCCGTCATCGTAGAAAATTTATTATCATTTTAATTTAAGATCGAAAAGAGATCTATTTCTTCATAAATAACTTTATGAGAAATGAGCATGAAAAAGATTCACAATTAAAATCTAGACTTACAAACTCCTTCACTTTTCAGCACATTAAATACAAAAAACAAACAATTGAAAAAAGAAGGAGAAAAAGGAATAAGTCAACCAAAACCAACCTCTTCACCCACAAATCCTGTTATTAACTTTTTTGAAAAATAAAATATCACCAGGGCCTTGATGAAAAAAGGGCCTATGAGCTCTTTTCCATCAAGAGAATGACTAATAAATATATAATATATTATGTTCAGCTTATTGTGTACGCATTTCTGTTGAAGTGTACGTTTACGCGGTAGAGTAGGTTGCGACATTGTTATTGACAGCAATTCTCACAGTAAAAGGAAGCGAGGATAGGAAGTGAAAAAATTCGCCAATACCCCTGATGGAGGTTGTCGAATGGACAAGGGCAGAAATTGTAACCGATATCATGATAAAGGTGTAGGAGCTAAAAGAAAATTAGGGAAATGGATATTGATGTTGCGCACCCTACCCGTATACAGAAAGTTTTTCGTGAAAAATCGGATCTTCTTCAATCTGCTTCCTGTACCTTCAAGTTGAATTATTTTCATGAAATTCATATCCATCACAAAATATTTATATTGCAGCTCCCAAGGAATTTTCGTACTTTTAATATTATTTAATATAGTTTTATATTAATTATATTATTTTAGATATTTAAAATTTGAATTTTCATACATATTATTTGATTTATATGACGAGCTGAAACATATGTTTATTTCCAATTTAAAAAGAATTTTCATTATTCGATGTTAGAAAATAAAATTATATTTTTTACGTAGAGAACGTCTGTACCCTATAAATTCCCACCATTTTCATAAATCATGGTCTATAGTTACTGCAATATATACTTTTCTTGTCCATAATAATCATAAAAATGCTTTTCGTTTTACGATTCGTTTTCGTGATAAAGGTAGCAGAAAGGAATGACGAGTTGGGAAAACCCATATCCGTGGGGTCGGCATACTTGGGTAATAAAGTGTGCACGTTGATATGATTTTTGGTGAAAAATATTTCTAAAACAACAATACAGTGAAAAAAATCTTACTTTTGTTCCTTAATTTAAGCTTATTTTGTGATAAAATCAGATTCAAGCCCTTTTTTATTTTAAAACTGGACCCTCATTCTTAATACAAAAATTGGTGTTTTTCATAAATTCACTTTTTTACGTTGAATATTGATTTACTCTTTTAAACTAACTATAGAAAACAGTCATTAGTCAACTAATTGTTGGTAGTAAATGAAGTAAAGAGCATATTGATGAAATTCAAAAGTTGCCGTTAGTAACGCAAATATACGGATTCTCTATTTAAAACGAGCTTCCGTTTGTAAAGTAAGTGTAAATATCACCATTGCTGAGCGCACAGTTGAACGGAAACGGAGAGGATATTACATTCGACTGCAAAATTCAAATCTACAAAGAGAGCTTTCACAGCTGTAGAATTACTGTTTGAAATCAGAAGGTCGAGCGTAAAGTTTCGTCCACTCTCTGCAGAAAATAAGAATAAGCATTTTTCATGACCTAGATTTGTATACTACTGTTATTAATAGTAATAATAATTATACTATTGAAAATTGAGTAGTATACACACACACAAAAAGGATAATAAGTCGTTGATAAATTAATTATTTTATAGAGCTGGAACCTTCTAAGTGAAAATTATATATCTGATATTGTTACTTATAAAAATAGGCTAAGGTTATTATATCGGTTCCGATTTACACGGTGTTTATTATTTTCATTTAAACTTACATAGTACATGAAAAAAAAATTTGAAATTAGATAGAACTTGATCGAAACAATAATTTATTTAATGCATAATTTATACGACAAAATTTTGTTAATCCAATGAATGGTTTTCTCAATAAAACTTAGAATTATGATTAAATCACCCTCACGGAAAAACGTATAAAGTGTAATTTGAATCTGTAGCACCGTACTAATAATACTCCATGATTATGTGTATCAAATGTGTGCTATTCAATAGTAAATTGAATACAGTTCAACTACTATGCTCTATGATGTATTCAGTATGCTAAAGCACATGATTTTGCATTTAGTTAGGTTACGTATGTCATTTATAAATGCCCTATGATCTGTGTTAAATGGCACAGAAGATACTGCAACTGTTTGAATTTCTATATGCACTGTATAGGTATGCATCTGTGCACATAAGAGGCTGTCCGAAGTGCACGTGCAAGCCCGAATTTCCCCAACCGTAATTTCTACCTTTGCATCTACTATAGCCCGGAATGTAAAGAATTCTGCTGATAAGCTTTGTTTTGATTACGTATTTATTTTGAACTTTCGAACATTTTGTGATTACTTTAATTGCATTTTGTGGTCTGTGTTTCTGCTCAGAAAAATTAATTTTTTTAGAATTAAACATGAAAAGTTGATGCATCGAGCCTAATATTGAAAATCAGTTCGTTGAGCGGGGGCCAAACATACTAATGCTCTCTCCTGATAATGTTTTGATAATTATATACATATAAGGTAAAAGGTTAGTGGAGAAAATTGAATAATTAAAGGTTAAATTTAGAGGTCGAATATGAAAGGTTAGAGAAAGTTTTCAGACTACGGGTCAAATTTACTATACTTCGGTAGCCCTTTTCAGCAATAAAAAATGGCCTAAATGGTCTGAGTACTCATTTTTTTCGAGAAACGTTGTAATAAATTAGTTAAAAATAAAAATTACTATAGTTGCAAAATAATAAAATACGGTAGATTCTGTCTGAATGCACTTTCAGGATGAAAGAATAATAGTATATCGTGCTACGAGTTGGAAAAATGGGCGATTGTGAACCAGCATCCATTTGACCCGCGAGCGAAGTGAGCGCGGAAAGAATGCGTGTTCACAACACCTACGCGAAAAAGACGACTTTTTTCGTTTGAAAATAGTGGACTCAGATATACATTCACTCCGTTGCAAAGTACCCATCTGAGTTTCAGACGCCACCACGTGATGGCTTATTCAATCAGACATCCACGACAAAGCTTCACTTTCTCCCACTGTTTCACGTACTTTTTCCCAATTGTTAGAAATCTTTTCCTTAGTAGCTGTTGGACAAAGACAATTTTCCCAACAGTGCTTCAGAAGTAATTAATGAATTAATAACTTTGGTGCTTCTCTGGATCAGGATCATGTGACAAGCGGCAAATAACATACTATGAGGCATGTTACATATGAGGCATGTTACATTTGCAGCATGTCATATTCCGGCATCTCTTATTCGAAAAAATTTGAAGTCCGCAAAGAATGATCAAAAGTTAGTGGGATGGCTTAAGTTATTAATGTGACTTTTTCCAATTTTGTATAAAGTTAGCATTTTTTCAAATGAGAAATTCCCCAATGCGGCTCGTCACGAAAGTAACATGTTGAAAATGTGACTTTCCGCTTGTTTTTTGCAAATATTTAAAGAAATTATAAATCTAGAGCTTTTTTATTGTATTAAAGAAACATCAATTGTCAGGGAAGCACCCATGTTATTAATTTATTCATTACATGCAAAAAACTGTTGGTCTCTTAAAATAAGCCCTTACGATATTCATTACAACATCTTTATAACAAGTTATCGTAAAGACATCGCCAGATCATACGGCGTATTTACGATGTCGTAAAGACACCTTAACGACATGAACATATGTAGGATGTCCTAAAGTTATCGTAAATATATCGTAACGATATCGTAAAGACGTCGTCAAATTTTATGCCCCCTCGATATCCATATTCTCTACTTTTGAAAAATCGTGTTGACTTAATTCTCTGACATTGTTCACTCTATATCTCCCACAGGACTTTCGGCAGGACTTAATCGCCGCCAACACAATAAGATCAACAAAGACGATAATAAAGCACACTCAGGGCTGCGGCAAGTCTGTAGAGAGATACGCTTAGGTCAGCGGAGCAACTCCACTACATCGGAGGAGCGTATGATAAAAGTGGGCATTATCCGCGGCGGTTAATCGTGTCGTCTGCTTAAGCGATCTTCAAACATGTCGATGTGTTTAGGTTTTAAGTTGCATAACCAGGTGTAACCACCAGGCATTACGAAAATATCGAAAGAAAAGAAAAAGAAGAGGCGTTTATCTTCGGAAGAGATATATAAGTTTTTAAACGAAGTGAAATCAGGTGCTTTAAAGCAGTCTATTTTTCATAATTTATTTTTTGACTGGGAAATTTACAAATCTTTAGAAGAAAAACTTGCTCAATTTCAAAGTTAATAGCTTTAAAAATAATGAGTTGAGTCGTTACTCTTCTCAATTACGATACCATTCACTTTGCAAATTGCAATTCGAAAATCTTTTAAATTAAAAATTTTTCATTTTAGATTTTTATTTTTAAGCTGACATTTTTAATTTAAAGAATTTCAAAATGCAGACTTGACCACTTTAATAAATAAACATTAAATGCGTTTGAAGTGGAAAATTTCGGATAAAAAACATTTATCTTTTAACATTTAATACTTATTCAAATATTTAGAAGTTCTGAAAAAAACTTCAAAAATAAAATATTAAATTGGAAAAAATTTTAAACTACTTCTATATTTTTCAAGATTTGGAAATTAAATTTTAAAACTTTATAATGATGTTTTAACTATTTGAAATCAATATAATTTAACTTCTAACTTACGAAGTCCCGGGTAGAAATTATAATTTGCTTCTTAAGAGGCCCTGTCTAGATTTCCTATTTTCTATCGAGGCCCTAAAGTGGCAATCTATCGAGGGCGCAAGCGAAAGCATCACGCTCAGCTAGCGAGGTCATCAATAGGCAACCCAATAAGAGCCTATTAATAGGGGTTTTATAGAATCTAGATAGTCCCTCACACACTATTATTCAAAAGCATATGCTATTGTTTCTTATTGTGTTGATTCAAATAAAATATTATTATATTATTAAAAAATTGATTAAGCTTTAAATTCTGAATTGTGAGGCTATGGTTGTAGTAGTATTAAAGTTTAACCAGCACATTGCCATAATCTATTACCAGAAATTTTTGATTCAAAGGAGGAAAATATTAATCCCATTGTTAAATACATTTTCTTTGCAAAAGTTTAATCTAAAGATTTTACACCTTTCTGTATTCTAAAACTAAACTTGTTGTTAAATTTGACTAGAGAAGACTTATTACGGATAACGAAAGACAGAGGCATTTTATTAAAATATCCGCAAGCGCCGAGAATCGAACGCACCCACTGCAGGCGTTTAAGTTGAACGCCTAATCCCCATAGATACAATGCCACGCTAAGTGCGATACCATAAATGCTTGACGGCATTCATCCGATACTTCAGAAATTAGGGAAAAAGGTTTTTGAAGCTCGATTTGTTATATATGGTTTTTAAACGTACTCAGGTGATTTCAAATTAAATCGATCTTTAAGAAAAATTCTTTCAAATTTTTAAGACACCAATTGTTCATAATTTTTTTAAAGAAAATGAAATTTTTCAAAGTTTGCACCTCGGTAATTTTTTTAATTTGTTCCGTTTTAAATTTAGGTATAAGTAAGCATAAGAACATTAATGTACTTTTTTGCACTCACAGCTGTATTACCCGTTTTACCTGACGAGGACTTTACAAAGTCCCCTCGAGAAAATAATTGATAGAAATTATTTTTTAAATATATCTTTATGAATAAAGCTTTTTCTCTAGTTTAATCAAAAAATATAGTGCTAAAAAGTGAGTATATAAATAATGTAAGACAAGTAGCATACGACAATAACCTGTCGAGGGTCAGCAGAGGGAACGCCTACATTCTTCCAGCTAGGAAATCTAACTGCAGCCTCGTGAAAGCCAATATTTAGTTTAGACATAAAGAGGCAATTTAAACCCGGGGTGTTCAGATTATAAAAAAAATAAATAAAATAATTTTTCAATTTTCGATGTTTCCAGCTTAAAATTGCTGGAAATAATAAAATTTTAAAGTTCGTTGATTGATTCGTCAATTTAGAGCATTGAAAATGATAAGCTGGATTTATATTTATGTATTTGAATCTGAATCTTTTAACTTTATAATTTATCAATGTCAAAAATTATAAATTTGCAGTTTATCTGAATTTCATTTTAATTTGTTCAATTGGAAATTGTTACAACTTTCCAAATTAAACGCGTACATTTTAAAACATTCGAATTCAAAATTTTTTAATTAAACATTTTAAAACGTCAATTTGAAAATTTAAGAGTTCCAATTTAAGTGATTTAATTTTAAATTTGTTTTTCATTACTTCTATTTCAAAAATACTTAGCCTTAGAATTCGAATTTTTATATTATATTGACCGTGAAAAATGTTTGCGAACCTAAAAATACACGTGAAATGACCGGGAATTTTATTTCTTCTGTTAAAATGAGCACCCTGATATATGTACGTACATACTTAAAAATCAGAACTTTTATAAAGTTTGATTTTCGAGCACAAACGTTTTCACGTTCACTATGACATTATAAAGCGAAAATGGCAAAAATACAAAT
>NC_046663.1:107817610-107819468 GCF_010883055.1 Belonocnema kinseyi | reverse complement strand
CAAAATGAATTTTTCTGAAAGATTTCAAACAAGGCCGAAAAATAAAATGTCCCATAAACAAGAAAAAAAAACAGAAATAGAAAAAGCTGCATAACGAAAACAGCATGTTAATGGAAAGGTTATAAAAAACGGAATGATATTAACTTCGTATGTAAGTGCACTTTTTGTGGTTTGTGCCGAATATCATTTTCTTCTCTCATTGGGAAAAAGTAGCGCAGAAAAGGAAGACCAGAGAGCGGTTCGATAACGTTTTCTCAAGCGGAAAACTGTGCCCTTATTGTATTTATACAAATTTCGGTGAAAATAATTAATCTCCTTACACCTCATTCTATAGCGACTAATAATATTTTATGACTTAGAAGAAGATATACATATAATTATATTCCCTATG
Source organism: Belonocnema kinseyi (assembly GCF_010883055.1). NCBI lineage: Eukaryota > Metazoa > Arthropoda > Insecta > Hymenoptera > Cynipidae > Belonocnema > Belonocnema kinseyi. The sequence goes on along the minus strand of NC_046663.1, from coordinate 107,819,077 downwards.
ACTTCATATTAAACGTACTTACTGTATACAGATTGAAAATCGTGTATGAAAATATTTTTATTTCAACAAATTTCTCTACAAAAAAATAGGCTCTTTATCATTTATTCTCCTATATGGTTTATGAAATTCAATAACGGCATTTTGAACCATTTAAAGCTTACATACATTCATTAAAATTGAAATATTTATATGCAAGTAAATTTAAAAATGATTACTGATCACAATGTATACATTCTCCCTGAGGAATATTCTGCCAATGAAAGGCAATAAACTTCATGGTAGCATATAGGAATCACTAATCAGATTTGATCAATTTTGTTGATTTTTAGTAGTATTTTAGTTGCTATTACATTTTCTAATTGAATAGAGTATCAGTCAAATTTTCTTGCAAAACAAACTGGATTTTGTTACTGAACAGCGATGAATATATATATTGAGTAAAATAAAATTGATTATAGAAGTCTTAATTTAATTTTTAGGTACCTACGTTTATTACAACAACAAAAATTTATCTAAAATAAATATCATTTTTCATCGGAAAAAATGAATAGCTATTACAATTTGGCTAACGAAACAAATTCCTATTAGACTAATTGTTAAACCAGACATTTCTTTAAATTGGGTTTTTTTATTTTGTTACAAAGCTTTGTGTAGGAAGATTAAATATATGATTTTTTACTTACTTCCAGCCCACTCGCGGTGTTTCGGAAACATCTTCGTCAATGACTGATTGGTTTAAAACCGGAAGGCTACTTGCCTCGCAAGGTGGACTGCTCAAATCTAATAAGAAACGAAAAAAAATACCAAGAAGCTTTTGAATGCATTACAAAAAATTAGAAATATCTTATTTTCCTTATATAGGTAGACGTTTATAAAATTGTTCAAGTAAAAAGTGTTATTCAGTTATTTACCTATTGAAGAATCATAGTGATCGCTGTGGCGTCCATAAGGAGCATTTTTGGCAGAAATAGTATGTGCCCTTCTTCTAAGATTTGACAACTGCAAAAGATTGAAAAAAGATAAAATTAGCATTACATTTGGTAATTATTATGTGATAAGATTAATAAGAGTCTTATCTTGTTTTCAATTTACTGAGTTAAAAATGATACACGTATCAAAGTGGAACATCACAAATTCGAAAAATTATTTGATTAGATTAGATTAAGTTACAGTGTTTTTTAAATATCGAAAAAGAAATTTTCTAGCTTTTTAAATTCATAAATAAGCTTGCATCATTTGAAATGTTGTGAATTAAGAAAATTTTTTTTTTTAATTCTTAGGTCTTACTATCAAAAATTATATACGTCAGAATTTAATGTTCCAAAGTTTAACTCTTGATATTTCTGAGCCCAGTAAAATAAAACCCTTTCAAATAGTTGGATACTATACATTGTCTTGTATCGACACGCTGGGATTGATTGTTTTAATCCTTCTTAAGTGCATTACATCCCTGAATTTTACTACATT
>NC_046663.1:107809356-107817510 GCF_010883055.1 Belonocnema kinseyi | reverse complement strand
AGGAAGGCTGAGAACGGTGTGATTGAAAGCGAGAGTTTGGTTTACATGGTAAACTCGACGTTTCTAGAGTTTGAGTCGAAGAAGCTAGAATTTCCTAGAATTTCCTGAACAGTTTTGAATGAGAAAATTCTTGACTAGTAATCAACGAATTTTCTTTATTCAATACGAGATTATTTTTTGCTTTGAAGTGTCTGGATACAAACTAACTGCGATTTCCTGATCAGTTTTAACTAGAAAGATACTCACTGATTTCTGACAGATTGTCCTTACTTGGAATGAGCGCTTTATTTCTGTCCAGGGTTTCGCGAGGTAGGCGAGGGAAAAGTTGTAATTTTCGCGTTGCGATTGATCAGCTGATTGATACACAATGCGGTAATTAATTGCTCCTTTTTAATCATTTTGTGTTGCGACTGGGTCATAACATTACGGTCAATTACGGTATGGACCGAAAAAGGAAATTTACCAGAAATCAAGTGTTAAATTGCCACAAAAGAATTAAATTATTGAATAAGTTATTTCCGGGTAAGTGAAAAAAGTAATATACTTCAATACTCCTAACCTAGAAAATATAAAAAATGTGTTTCATACGTGGATTTGGATACGAATAAATATATTCGTTTACATCATATAATAAAAATCGAAAACAAATACCCAGCTGGAAATATTATGTATAGTTTATATATAGTGTTAAGTATTATATATAATATTCATTTGTTTTATGCATTTCTTGTATAAAACAAATGAATATTATATATAAAACTTCACACTATATATAAACTGTATGTTACTTAATTAATCGCGGACTGGTGTGGAGCAGCAAGGAAATCACTGTAATCCAAATAACCTGTCCAACAGTCGATCCAACAAGCACTTTGTGTCAAAGAAAAAGTTTTGGTTATTTGAAAAAAATAGAATGGATGTAATACGCAACCGGAAGTAATACGTCACTTAACCCATTAGAGCCCACGGGAGACAAACGGCATCCGAGCAATGATTCTTGTCAGATATTTCCGGGCAGGCGTGAACCTGCCTTGTCCTGCTCAATCCAGTCTGAACCTGTTCCTGGGTTCTGTGTAGTTCCGTATTTCTGGACCAAAATGGGACCATGATATGCAATTTTTAAAGAAATTTCGGATAAAAATATTTAAGGGTGTTAATGGGTTAACAAAACGGAAAGAGGAGGAAACACAGATTTTAAGAATAGAACTAAAAGACCTAGATGGTCAAAGGGTATACAGACTTTAATTTAAATAATAATTAAATGGTCTTGAATAACACACCTGATTTAAACTGGTTCAAGAATCGGAAATCCCACAGTCGTCAGAATCTTGGTTGACACTGAACTGCCAGGAAAGAAGGGTCCGAGTATGCTAAACAAAGAGGCATCACGCTACTAGGGTAGGGTGGCGCGAGATGAGCATCGCTGTCCTTTTCACGTCAGTATTTAAATTCTGCCAATTCATTGCTTCAAAGTAAAGCATTATATATATTCTACAAACATTTTAAATTAAAATTTTGCCAAGATAAAAGTAACTAAAAAAAAAAAAATGCGGAATTAGAAACGAGACTAAAGAACAAGTGCGCTTGGCTCATATCGCCCCATGCCTGAGGCGGGATGAGATAGGCATTGGGGCGAGATGGGTCACTTAGTTAAATGACTTATTATATAGTATTTGTCATTAAGATTCTTGTTAAGTTTGAGTATTTTAAAATTAAATCATATCTTATACATAGCTTTCCAAAATTGAACGGCAAATTTCAAGTATTTAACTTCAAAATGATGTAATCGTTAATCCTAACCTCTACCGTAACTAACACTGCAAAAAGTAAATAGAAAAACGAATTATATCCACATTTCTTTTAATAATTATATATTACAGAAATGAATATGGCCATTTTTCGACTTGACCATGTACACTATCTCAGTAAAAGATAAATTCTACAATACGTGAACTCCCAAATACTACTAAAATTACTGCACGACACTGATTTTCATATATATTGGGGTATTAAACAGTTTTTTTAAACGTCTGCCGTATTTTTACACCATAACAATGTTTTTCTTATTTTTATAGTATTTTCCGAGCTTTAAAACAAATTTATTTAAGAAATACACAAGAAAAAGTGCTCTCTCTCTCTCTCTTCTAATTGACAGCAACTCATATTATTTTATCATTCCTATAACAGTGCTGCTGTCATACATTTTCTGAGTATTTTTGTGGACAAGATTTGTTTTTATATGTTTACACCATAATTAACACCATAATTAACGTCCTTCACAATCTGATAATATAAAACATTGCATCCTAAGCTACTGACTGCTATACTAAGAGGTTCGGTTAATGCACAGGAAGCGGTGGCTCATTCCGCCCTAGAACAGTGCCTCATTTCGCCCCATATATCATTTTTTAGTCAAATCAAAATTTCACCTATTTCAGTTTTACAATTATATATAAATCTGTTGAAAACTTAAGGTCTAATAGATAAGCTCTTTAAATAACCACTAGAAAAACATCTAATATGTGATTTTGCGTAATTCTTGAACCTACTAAACAAATGCAAAATAGCAGAATACAGGTCCTAAAATGTTTACTTTAGTTTTTACCAGATTTATTCAACATTAAGCGAAAAATTTAAAAAAAAAGAAGTTTGATACTGTTTTTTTTATATTAATTCAAAAAACATTTACAAAATAAATGATAAGCTACGAGAAAATTAAGTGACCCATCTTACCCCCTATGCTCATCTCGCCCACCCTACCCTACCTGCGTACCGACTTCAACGAAAAGGTACGGCACGACAGTCAAAACAGAATGAAAATTTCAAGAAGAATAACCATTGGGTGAAAACCATTCTGTTAATAATGAAACTCAAAGGTCACTCAAAAGAAATAAATTATTAACACTATATATAATTTTTCCGCCTGGGTGAATAAATATAAAAATCTATAATTATTAAATAATAATTAATAACAAGTATTTGATAAATGATAATTTATTAAATGATTATTAACCAAATAATTGAATGCAAATACACGTAAAGAGAATACAACTTGAACAAAAATCTATTAATAATGGACAAAGAATACGATTTTAATTGTTAATTTATTAATTGAAGTTAAAAAAGTTAAAAATACCTTTAAAAATTGGTTTTCATTATAGATATCACTTCAACTTTTATTTTTAGATTGTCCATTTTATACTTTCGAAGACTTTTTTATCGTTAAAAATCGATTTATCAATTTTGATTCTAAATAACAGTAAATAATGATCGCTAAAAAGAAACATATGCACACTTTACTTCGAATGCGAGGATTTTTTGAAACTCTGAAGTGAAAATAAAATAAATCGTGATAATAGTTATTTCTACAACTTTTTTTTTTACCGAATATGTATATATTTTTAACATAAAAGGGCCGGAAAAATCGCATACCTAGAAGGCCGGAGGATCCACATTGGACCCTAGACACATTTTCACAGTTTTAAGAAAATTCGCATAAATACTAAGTATCCAATCATAGGAAAAGTCATAAAACGTTGGCGCCCCAAAAAACTTTTAAGGGGGCAGCAGCGTTTCGAATGTCAAAAAGGTCCGAATTGAAGAAAATACTTTTTCTGGTTCGGAAACCTTTTTTACTCTCGAAAATCACATTATCTAAAATGGTAAATTTTTGGCAATCACCCACCTGCAATATATTGGACACAATATTTCAAGCTATAGGTAACAATTTATTAATTAAAATTGTTTTTTATTTTATTAAAATTATAAACCGAACAAAAGAGATTATTTTAATAAAATTTGTTTTTATTTCTTCTGGATTTCAAACGAAAGCGTCTTTTGCTCGGATCCAATTATTTTATTATTGTAGGATTTTTCTCGTCACTTTCACCCTGGCTAAAGTTGCCAAATAACAATTAATACATAGGTAATTTAATTCCGTATAAAGAACATTTTGAAAATAAATCTCACTGACATTTGAAATATTCAAAACAGAATGTTCCTACATTTTATCGATATTTACGTTACACGCTTTTTTTAAGATTGGAAAACTGTTTTCATTTAAGAATTCAAATTATATACATCCAATAATTTTTAATCTAAATCTTTATAATTAAAAATTAAAAACCGTTTAAAATTGTACAATTTTTTATTTTAAATACTTCAAATTGAGAAGTTTTTCTCTTACGTGCTTCAATTTGAAATGACAGAAATTTGTTTGTCTAAATTGTAGTGGCCACCTTATCACAAAAATATACATATGATGTAAAGTCGTTTTAACCTTCCCTCTCAGAGTTGAAATTATTTCAATAAATTATGATGAAAATAGCTTTCAGTTTTGCGCAGAATATAGCCTGTGAATTTGAAGAGGATTTAATCACTATCATGAACGTAAAATGAGTTTTGGAAACAAATCCCTTAAGAGGAAGTCCTTTTGAGCGTAGTAGAAAAGATTACAAGCGAAAACTAAATACAAATTTTCAACTGTATAGTTAGAGCTACAGTACGATTTCAATCGACTTTGATTAATAATTTATCAAATACGTTAGAAAGGTTTTCATTGATAATGTGATATTTTTTATAGTATAATGAAATCTCCAAAATAACTATGTATTGGTAAAAATAAAAAATAAATCAACACAATGGTCCTATAAACTATAAAAATAGTGATAAACGAGATCAATTTTGAATTTATTATTTTTTTAATACTAAATAATAAACTCGGTATTAAAATGCTTTTGCAATAAGTGAAGATATATGCCCATTAAAATTTGAGACAATTTAATCAAAGATATGTGACCGGATGACATTTTCGCATATGTAAATCATTTTTCTTCCTTGTCACTTTAATTTTAAATAATAATGAACAATGTATTATAAAACAAGTTACGCACTATAAAACTCTATAATTAATATTTTCTTATGGGTGCAAGCCAATTTTTATCTTCTCTGGAAGGAATATTAATGATTTTTATATTTTCACCCGTATACTTAATTATCTTTACATTATTCAGTAAATTAATATATGTGTTCAGTAAGTTAACTGCTTTTACTAAATTTGTCATTATTTCAGAAGGAAATGATCAATGCTAAGAAAATTATCCCAGACTTCACCTTTTAACGAAATATATTTTTGAAACTTTTTTCGTGGTTGAGAAAATCATGTCACGCCCTATTGGTTTAATTTAAGATCGGATATTTGTTCCGGATACGTTTCGTTCAAGCAATAATAAATTACTCTCAAGAATGGACAAGGAAAGTCAATAGACTGTATCGAGTAACAAATCACTCATTCGTTCTTGGCGGTTTAAAAAGGCTGGAAATTCAGGACTTTGCGTCTTCTTATCCAACTAGTTGAAAGATCGTCCCATTAACCTATATTCTTGATTCTAGGCGTCTTCATAATATGCCTATCATACTTTAATATAGCAAATATGAAAAAGATTTAAATAAAATGGAAATATCCTGGCATAAAGAAATCCAAATGCTACAAAAACGTAATGCGCATAAGAAAAATTGAAAATGTTACGTTTTCAGTTCTGAAGTAAATCTAAATCAAGCGAAAATTAATCTTATTGTCAGAAAGTTTATCTGAACTAAAGGAATGGTATGATTAAATCTGAAATTCATATAATGACCTTCTGAAATTCAGACAATTTCTTGCCAAATTTAAGATCAACCCTGAATTAAATAGATAACAGTTTAAGGATTATTCTTTATTGCATAAAATCTTTCAGGACGTTTTAGATGTTTAGTAAAAACTTTGTTTAATCATTCAAAAAAATAAAAAAAGTGAATTAAAATATAATATATATTTTTAGTTCCTATTTTTGTATACATACAGGGTGGGCACGATGGGGGTTACCAAAAAGGATGCAACTCGTCCTACACGGGATAGCTATTCTTATGGGTATGTTTGGCGGGCTGCATACGTTTTGGTAAGCCCCAGTGTGTCCACCCTGTATAAAAAAAACATAATTTAGGAAAATTATTTCTCTCAATCGAAAAGGCGTTTAAAGCTTGCAGAAGGTTACGAATACTACTGACCTCGGAGATACTGGTAGGAAGGCTCAATAAAATCCAGTTATTAGAAGAGGACTATAAGGGAGAGAAATGAAAGACGAACGAGGAAGGTAGAAAGGGTGAGATGTCCCAGGTAAGAGATGGAATCTACTATCGGCGAGAAAATTCGAGTCCTCTGGCTTTGATGTTGAATAAGTATGTGAACAAAAAATGGTAGTTTAATGAAAGAGGCATCATTTTAAAGGTGCAAATGTTGTACGTTAATGAGCCGAAAAGTAATATTCCAAAAAATTATTTCTAGCTTACAGATCTGAAAATACGATGAAAAGTGAGGAAATTTGATAGCTTTTAAAAACAGTGAATTTTGAAGCATAGTTTTTTATTGAAAAAATAATAGGAAAAATCTGAAAAAATTCATGGCGATACATTAAACATTTCTGAACAGATTGCCGTCGAAAAATTTCCAAAATATAAATAATTGTTCCTTTTTGGGAATAAATATGCAACCGCACTATCTTCAGTTCTAATGAAGACAATGAAGTGATTTAAATTGGAGGTAGTTAGTTGAACTATCTGTAATAATTTACAATTTAAATGAAGTATGTGCTTCTTGTTGTCTTCGTACAAATTGCGATATTTGAAGTCAGTTTTTTTAAATAGGAAAGCAAGTGCGAGAGCCCAGCGTGGTGCCGTTTTTTCAGGGAATCGTCCTCGGTTTTCCTCAACCCGACCTACCCAACTTGTGCCTCAGAGCCTCACTCTAGCCTCTAGCCTTCAAACCCTTTCCCTGTGTTGAGGAAAACCGAGACCGATCCCCTGAAAAAACGGCACCATGCTGGGCTCTCGCACTTGCTTTCCTATATAAAAAACTGACTTCAAATATCGTAATTTGTACGAAAACAACAAGAAGCACATACTTCCTTCAAATTGTAAATGATTACAGATAGATCAAATAACTACCTACAATTTAAATCACTTCATTATCTTCATTAGAACTGAAAATAGTGCGCTCGCATATTTATTCACAAAAACGAACAATTATTTATATCTTGTAAATTTTTCGACGGCAATCTGTTCAGAAATGTGTAATGTACCACCATGAATTTTTTCAGATTTTTCCTATTATTTTTTCTATAAAAAACTATGCTTTGAAGTTCACTGTTTTTAAAAGCTATTAAATTTCCTTACTTTTCATCAGATTTTCAAATCTGTAAGCGACAAATAATTTTTTGGAATATTACTTTTCGGCTGATTAACGTACAACATTTGCATCTTTGAAATGAGACCTTTTTCATTAGCCTACCATTTTTTCTTCACATACTTATTCAACGTCATAGCCAGAGGACTCGAATTTTCTCGCCAATAGTAGGAGCATGAATCATGTATCATATGTCATAGTTCAGGGGTTAAAGATCGAACATGAGAGGTCAGAGGTGTGGAGTTAAAACTCTAATTTTAGAGGTGAGAGTTCAAATAGTAAGGGGAAAAATCTATTAGATCAAAGGTCAAAGATGAGTGTTAAAAGATGAAAGAAAGTAGGTCAACGACCTTATGTCAGAAGCTAGGATTTACATGTCAAGTATGACAGTTTAGACTTTAGGGGTCAGACGAGGAAGGTAAGAGGACAGCAATTCTAAATAGGAGGTCAAAAATTAAGGACAATAAGTCATAGACTAAATGTCAAATGCCAAGGGTTCAACTTAAAATATTATTGGCGAGAGTTGATAGGTGAAAGGTCATACGAAATAGCTGATAAATCGGATCTCAAAGATGAAAAACAATAGGCCAACGATCTTATATCGAAGGTTAGTGGTTATCGGTTGAAGGAGCGAATAAAGGAGCTATGTTCAATGATTTTTACCCATACAACACTTTATGACGCTGGAACCGTTCGAGAAAGCAGAAATATGAGAGGTATTATTAGGTAATGTGGCTCTCCCCTTCCCTCTGATGCCTTTTTTCTAGTATCCTCCATGTACACAATTTCTATTTTTTTGAAGTATATTTTTTTCATAGTTTTTTAAAAATCTTATGGTCGTAACTTAGTTTTTTTATAGTCATGCAGAGAAACTGATGTTGAACCGTCATTATTGCGGAATCATTTACGAAATCCTAAAAGTAACTTTTCTAGTA
>NC_046663.1:107804284-107809256 GCF_010883055.1 Belonocnema kinseyi | reverse complement strand
TTTTCTCGTATATATTATACGCATGTGTGTATTGTATACAAAGAAGTTTTCCGCTGGGAATCATAGGAGAAATGGAGACTCACAAAGTTTGTTAACAGATTGTTCAAAAGTTTTATTGTTCCCAATGCATGTCGGAAAAAAATCTTAGGACGAAAAGATATAGGAGACTGGATAAAAACTATAATTTTCTTCCCAGACGATAAATTCATTCTATGCTATGGCAGTAAATTGTGTACCGCGGAAAAAGGAATTAAAAATTGTGTTTGAAAAAATACCATTCAACTAGTGTAAATTTGTTTTTCTTCTTACGTCGTGAAAATTGACGGTTGCAAATATGTCAATTACTAGTTCCATGTAAAAATATAATTAATGTAGTTTCAGACTAACATTAATGCAGCGTTTTTTTAATTGAATGTGTTAACCTGACTAACGTAAGTCTGATATCCTTAATTATGAAAACGATGGTAGAAGACTTTTTCATCAAGACTCAATAGGACGTTAATGAAAACTATTAATTGGATAAAAAAGGTCAAAGCACCAGAAATCGTTCACCATGATAAGTTTGCACTTTTTCATCAAACGATAAGAGGCATTTTGTGTAATCAGAAACTGTCAATCGTATTTTCCTGAGAATAATCCGGTTGGCTAATCTGTCTGGAAATTATAGTCACCCTTCTAGAAATTCAAATAAGCTTTTGTCCATGAAAGCTTGAAAAAAGAATATTGGTTGTTTTGTATGTATAGATTTTTTACAATGTAACTTCAGTAATAGCTGTTCTGATGCATTTATTGCCGTAACAGAATAAAGGCCGTAATGGATGGCTCAGAAAGATCACAAAAGCTTTTATATTTACGTAGTTATGGTATCTATAAAGAATGAAATAGGTTTCACTTTCTTATAACTGTGTACAAAGTTTTTCTTATAAGAAGCTACAATATGAGGTCTTCTGATAGTATTCTAGAAAACTCAGTAGACTCTAAAGCTCTTGCTACATTTTCTGTCGAAAGTTCAAGGACATTAATCATTCTCTTGAATAATTTTCCTAAAATTATGACACTGTTATAAAATAAAAGAAAGAAAATTAGTCTTAAATTATCAGTACTCTCTAATTTGAATTAGCAGAAATCTACTAATAATTGGTAGTAGCTTTCTATCAATTTAAATAACGCTGATTTGTTTGCTGCTAATTAGTAAAAATTTACTGATTAAATGTGGAAGGATAACCGACTAAATGAATTAGTAACTGCATACACTAAAGGAATTAATAATGCTACTATAAAATGAATTGGTGAATGTATTGCTAGTCACTATTTCAAACTGCAGTTCTCAATATATATAAACACTGATTTTACAGTGAAGATAATTTTATTGAAATAAAAAATTTAATGATTAAATACATGAAATAATACAAGATATGTAAAAATTGTAAGAGAGAAAAAGCATAGGAACGCTCTGGTTAGCGTGTCAGTAGTGGGGATATATAATGAGAAGTCTTAAGAGTATTTGCGTATCGCCACATAAAATGGAGACGCGAATAGAGAGAGAAGTTACTAGTATCCTCTGCGCTGCAATACGCCATTCATTTTTTCAATGCGGCCAAAATTTGAATTCACGAAACCAGGAAGAATTTTTTTAATGCATTTTAAGACCATGTGACGAGTGGGCCACGTGACTAGATTCCTACCTTACCGCCGCGTATTTTATTTCCTAACTTATTTTTTGCGGGTTCGATTCCCGCCTCGCACCCTTGAAGAGCCTCGGCAGGCCATGCAGTGAACACTAGCCTACAAGGGAATTGTTCATCTCCAGAGAGTCGTGGGATCGGTACCTATACAGGAAAAGGTTCTCTAAGTACTTAAAGCTGTTGCTCTGGGTGGTCCGGAACTCACCTCAAACAGTAGGTCCTTCTCCCACCACTAAGTAATTGTGTGAGGGGTGTGCAAAGGAATAGGGAAGAAGGTGCAAGAAAAATGTAAACCCTTGGGGATGCATTAGAAACTTTCATTCCAAGAAAGATGAGTCTTGTCCTAAATTTTAATAATTATGAAAAAAGCCTAAAAATATTATTGATAAAAGCACTTATTCATAATTATACAAATTGAGGAGCAGAGCCACCTTTCTTAGTGCTTCTTATTGATTATCCCAAAAATTCAACTCGATCTGGTGCTTCGTGTGAAAATAAGTTGGGAAATAAAAAAAGTGTGGGTAAACCCTCAAACGGTATACTCCAACCCAGCATACGTAAACGGTACCCTGGTGCGAAATGGTTCGTTTGCAATGTTAATATTAAATATTTAATATATTGAACATATAATAAACAACTAGCATATATCACACATATTTAACATATATTTTTATATATTTTATAAATTTATTTATAAATTTTCACCAATTTATACATAATACATGTACTATATAAAAATACTAACCTAAAAGTTAGGTTAGGATTCGTATTTCATTTTCTATCGTCTATTATTCACATTTTTTGCATATTTTGAATAATTTTCTTTGCTATTGCAATATCGAAAGTACATTATAGCTTATAATATGTTGAAACTTATATAAAATACTAAACTAATTCTTTAAAAAAAAAAAAAAAAAAAAAACAGTTTTAACGTAAAACGTGTTTTTTCACTCTATGCGATGGAAATTCCATGTGCAAACACTTAGCCTCCGATAAATATTTATTGTTTTCATTTACTGATCGTTTTAAATAAAAAAATTGTTTTTAAACTAAAATTCCATCGTGCATTTTTGTAAGAAAATTTTTTGTTTTACAATTCTCTAAAAATGCGAGATACATAAAAACTGATAGCATTATTTGACTTACGAATTTAAACCTTAATTTTTTCTCGAAAAAATGTCTATTTGTGTTTCTCCTATTAATATTAAAATTATTTTATGACAAAATAATTTTTTTACTATTTAGGAATCATTATAATTGTAATGAGAAATCCAACATTACTTAGACGCTTTTACTTAAATCCCTTCACGTATGCCTAAAGTTGTCTTAATTCAACGGAACACTAATTTACACTTCAAAAGATCATTCATTCATTTACATTGTTATTAATGTAACAATATAAAATTAGATTGAAAATGGAGAAATAATTAAATTTTTATAATTCAAACAGAAAAGCCATCATAAACTTTAAAAACAATTATTAAATTACGTTTCCCCAGCAATTTATTGCTACTCATGGAATGAGCTAGTTAGTACTATTAACTATATTACTAATGATTACTGATTATTACTAATTTATTTAATGACATAAATCTTACTGTTTTAAGTTGTGAAGAGTGATAAAATTACTTATTTAACAGTCAGACACAATGCTAATAATTGCATTAGTAAAATTTCTACTAATTCTGATTTAGATAATAGCACACCATCTTGGAAAAATGTCTCTATAACATTTCTATAACTCGCACTTGATAATATCTTTATCTCGCGCTTTGTGCTGGATATTATATTTACCTCGCGCTTCCCGAGCGGTCTTTGTATTTCCCCCAAATTTGTGCACATATTTTGTAAAATTAAAGGTCGAAGCATCGACAACTGTAATTTGGTGATTGTAAATTCTCTTTTGTTAAAGCTCCTTCGGCTTCAACAAACACATTATCATCACGTGTCACATGCTTTGCACTAGATTTTGTACAAAATGTGAACTTTTTCACATTATGTCTAACACTTTTATATCAAATGTACACAACAGCTCCGATACAACAGCCGTTTCAGGGGTTTCCTCGCACTGGCCATACTTGTCAATCGGTGATACGTAAACAGTCAAGAAAGTGTGAACCGTTTCCATTTAAATGCCAAACATACTCGACTGAGTACTCGCGCACTGCGACCCTCCGGAGGCGACAGTCGCAATCGCTCTCGCCCTGCTCCCATGAGAAACTGCGCATGCTAGCAGTTCTAGGAATTGGTAAATGGGTCTCTCTTCTATCGGAGCCCTTGTTTATATTACATTTATTTGTTTACCTCGGCCTTATTCAGATCAACTTTTGTCTATTAATTTTTTTGTACATTGTGTCATTATTAAAAAAAATTTGTTATGCTTAATGTTATTTTTCACGATTAAAACAAAAACATACGCATCCTATCAAATAATTATTAATTCACTGTGTTTAACTCTTCTTTGAATACGCAACTTTAGTTCATTCACTTTTTTCATAGCTTATGTCGACAAAACAAAAACTGCGCATCCTATAAAAAAAATTAATAGTCACAAAGTTGTAGTTCTATTTTGGATGAATAATATTTCTCTTATTATTATTTTTGTCATAACTTGTGTCGTCTGTCCAAAAATTTAATTTTAAAAATTTTTGATGCTGCTTTTCACAAACAAAACAAAACGTACGTGCCCTGTATGAAAGTAATCCATAACGAACCATTTTGACAGACAAATGGAATTTTTTTATTATTTTTTGTGTGATCAAAATTTGAATTTTCGATTTTTCATGAAAAATCAAAAAGCAGCGTTTTCGTTTTCTTGATATTTTTTCATGGCGTGAACTTTTCTATGTAAAACAAATGAAAAATATCAGAGTTTTGTCCACTATATATAAATTATATAAAACTTTTTCACCTGGGAATACATTTCTCGCATTTCCGAATATTACGAGTAACTGTATATAGCATTTTCAAATATTGAAAAAAGTGGTCTCAAGAATTTTGAAAATGCTTCCACTTTTTAAATTTTCATCTAAAATGGCTGGCTAACACATTTGACCTTCAATATTAGACACTAAAAAATTATACTAAAGGCCAATCCAATCTGTCAATTTTTTCGAAAGCTATCGTGCTCGCAGAGCCATACATACAGTCAGACATGCATGCAAACATGCACACATATATTCATCACGCATACGTGCATACATACATCCATACATTTAGACGCATTTGTAAAAACCTGCTTTTCGGTTTCGGAAGGTCTCAAAACGTAAATGTTTGACAAAAACGGA
>NC_046663.1:107797187-107804274 GCF_010883055.1 Belonocnema kinseyi | reverse complement strand
AATACCTTTTCTGATGAGAATGACAGTCATATTTAAGAAAATGAGGTGTTTGTATCTTGCCAATTGAATTAGTCACAAAAATGACTAATTTTTATTAGTAATTTCTGAGAACTATAAATTCATTAGTGAATTTCCTAACATAACCACTGTTAAGTCGTTGAGGCAGAAAAAGAGAAGATTATTTTGCTACTCAATCAGAGTTTTAAGTATAGGAGAGAGTGGATTTCAAAGAAGACACTGGCTATCGCGGAAACTCACGAGAAGTACCCCGGACGTTTCGATTAAAGCGGAGAAATAGTGAATCTATAATAAATATATGTGAGAAACTCGCTTTAGCTTTTTATATTGCAACAGGGATTGGAATGGTTCACCAGCTCATATAGCGCGCTTCTCAGAATGGGCAAACGCTACGCGCAGAAAATTTGAACTTGACCAAGAAATCACTTTTTCAAAGGCCTTTCACAAAAGAAATTACAGACAAACATGTTACTGACCATTTCTTGATGCGTGTTTCGTATACAGACATCGCTTGTGTCGCTAAAGCTACTAGGATTGGTTCTATTCGCTGATCATGGACGCTTAGCGTTCGGCCCTCTGACCATTTCTGTCTTTAAAAAAGTAATTACTTAGTCAAGTTCAAATCTTGGGTGCTTAGCGTTTGATCGCTTTAAGAAGCGAGCTATATGAGTCAACGGTGTAGGCGAAAATATGACAGACCACGATCTGAACCGTGATTTCTATTTTGACATCGCTTTTGTAACAAATTCTGTTGTAATTCGTTTTATTCACTGATCTTGAGTGCATAGCGCCGCATAGCGCTAAAACTGTCCATTTTTTTTGGATTTTTTTAACGAATATTTCATCCGGCACTTATAAACTTAAAAATTGCAAATTTTCAGCTAAATCCACCGAAAGCCATTTTCCCATACCTTCAGTGCCGGGTTCTTTATTTAAATCAAAATAAATGTGAATACTTCTGATAAAATTTAAGATATTTTAAAATACTCGAAAAAATTAAAAAAATTTGAGAAATGCCAATTCTATAGCTCTTTGGAATATTTTTAAACGGTCCTACATTTCAGAGTTATTAGTAAATTACAGAATATTACAAAATGTTCCAAAGTATTTTAAAACATTTCAAAATTTTCTAAATAATTCTAAAAATTTTATGAATATTCTGGAATAATTAAAAATAATCTATAAAATTAACTAACATACGCTGTTAAAAATCCTCGAAAATTTTAGACATTTCTGAACTTCTTAATTTCACTAACATTCTAGAATATTCTAGAAGGGTCAATAACATGTCAGAAAATCCAGACTTCACCGAAACTTGAACAAAAATTAAGATTATGTACAGAATATTCCACAATATACAGGGTGGACACGCTGGGGCTAACCAAAAAGTATGCAACACGTATTACACGCTAATGCTATTCTTATGGAGAGTATGCGGGGTTGCACACATGTTGGTAAGCCCCAGAATGTCCACCCTGTATAATTATATAAGAAAATACAAATAAACTTATTTAAATTTGTATACAAATTACTATCTTTTATTATAGACATGAACGAATGGAACAACAAGCCAGGAATGGATTGGGGCACCTGAGAGCTAGTGCCCGAAATTTGTCTGTCCTTCGCCTTGGATTTTCGAGTTCAAAACAACGTGTGAGCCAATCGGTGAGTCTATATAAAAATGTATGTTTAATTCTCATTAAACTGGGATAGAAGAATCCGAGGTTTTTTGCAATGCTTCCCGAGCATCACAAAAAGAATATCTTATTTGCACTCATCATACCTACCTCCGCTGCGTCACATCCCGAAATTTCAATATCTCAAATGACAAAACTTGCACCCTTGTTTGCAGGATAGTGTGAAAAATGAACTTTATGTTCGAACACAGCCTAGAAAAAGTGATTTTCGAAAGAATGGAGAGATTCGGTAGCTGATGCGTTTTTAAAGGAGGAAAAATTGAACAAAGGGATAATAGACGCATCAATCTCTGCAAGCTGGTCTTTATCGTCCACGTCACTGGATATATTTTTCACTCGGCAAAAAATGCATATAGTTTTCAATTATATTCAGCTTTCGATTTCTGAATATCTTATCCGTTAAGCTTTATTATTCGAGTTATTGGAAAGAAATTAATTCAGAAGTCAATTTAAGGGAAAAAATGTTACTAGACTGTATTATACTTTTGCATTGCTTTATTTTGGCTATGTCTAGCCAACCCAAAAAATTGAGGAACTTAGAAAGGGGGATTAACTATTCCAGAAAATTCTGGATGGCTAGCCAAGTTTAAGAAAATTATTTGACATATAGTCATCCTGAATTTCGGAACTACGAGACACTTCGTTTTCTTTTAATTCGCATTCATTCATGACTAGCGGTAAATGCATTGCAAGACCGAAAAAACAGAATTATTGAAATAGAAAATATTTGAAATAAAAAACTCCCGAAATTGTAAAATTGCCGTGAAGTAAACATCCCGAATTCAAAAATTCCCTAATAATAAAATTCTTGCAATTTTTATAATATTATCGAAGTAAAAAATTTCCGAATAACAAAATTCCCAGAAGAAAATTGCCGAATTTAAATAATTAAAAAAACACCAGTGAATATTATTTATTTATTTAAAATACATTAATAAAATATTTATATTTAAGAATTTTTCTTAATGTTAGAAGTTTTTTTGTTAAATTATTGCTTGAATTTAAAATTACAATAATTCAATGAAAATTATATAATAAAAACATTTATAAACACATACGCCTGAAATGAAAATAAATTCTCGCTAAACTTTCTCCGAACCTAAAAAGCATTTTCCAAACAAACTATGCAGAATTCTAATCAATACTGCTATATTGATAGCTATTGTAATTTCAAATTCAAACAATAATAAAAAAGAAACCTTTACTATTGCAAAAATGCACGTGATATAATAATTTGATTATTGTCCTTTTTAATAAATAATCATTATCAAATAATAATTTTTTTAATTGTTTAAATTGAGGAGTCTTATAATTGGGGAATTTTTAAAATCCTGTGATATTATAAACTAGAGGGAATGTTATTATTCAGGAATTTTTAAATTCGGCAATTTTACATCGTCGGGAATTTTATTTTACGAGTCTTTTCAGTCATCCCAAATTCACTAGTTATGAGTGCCCATTCACGTTTCTGGATTTTAAATTTCTGACATTAAAATATAAAGAATTAAAAACTCCATTTTTAAACTATTTTTTGAATATTATATTAAAGAAAAATATACAATAATTAATAATAAATAATTTATTATTTTAAGCGTTTGGAATTAAAATTAATATTGGTAGATTTTCAATTCCAAACGTTCCAAGTCAAATAATTATAGATTAGGTAAAATGAAAAAAAAACTAATATTTCAAACGGAATAAAAAGGAAACCAAATTACAAAATTTCTAAATAAAAGCGTTTAAAATTAAATCATTTGAAGTTGAAAAACATCTCCAATGAAAGCTTTAGAAATTAAACAATTTGAACAGAAAGGAGATAAAATTGTACAATTTTTAATTCTATGCGTTCAAAAGTAGACAATTTTATTTATGATTGAATAATCGCGAAATTGAATGATTCCAGATAAAAAATTTGAAAACAGGACAATTTCAAAACAATAAAAATGGAATATTTTCAAATTTGAATTTTGAAAACCGAATCATTTAAAATGCAAAGAATTTGAAATCGAATTACTCTATAAAACAAAGTTCAGAATGAAAAGTAATATAAAATTTTTTTTAAATTCTATTACACGAAAAGTTGAACATTAAACATTCTTATGACCAAGAATTGTGATATTAAAAGTCTTTCATACTCAAATTCTTAAATATTTCAATTATTCTAAACAAATGTAAATCTTTTAAAAATTACAATTTTTAAAATAGATAACTATACTTTTCAAAATTTATTTATTTCAATTTTAGTTGCAAAATTGTAACTTCTAAAAGGAAAATATTGAAAATGTAGTGTTTATCATGAAAATTTAGAACTAAAAATTTTATTCATTCAAAATTAAAGAAATTATTCAATTAATGAGGTACTGATTTAAGATAGTTTCATACAATTTTTAACTTCTGCATTTTTAACACTTTATTTAGAATTAAATATTATTCATTCTTGAAAGTTTCCAATCAAATACTTTTTCAATAATATTTTTTTTCATTTTTTTAAATGTGCAACTAAGAATCGAACCATTTTAAGATATTAAATTAAAAATGAAACATTAAAAAGAAAGAATACAAAACGAAGAAATAAAGGCATGTTTATAATAAGATTTTCTAGTGGACAGATAATTCTGGCTGGCATTTTACATAATTTCTAAAAAATTTTCCTTCATATCAATTTAATTGCAATTAAGTTAATAAATTGTATAGTAACTTTTTGGAAGACAGTCTTGACACACTATGAATATAAAAAGCGAGAAATCCGCGAAGTAATTGAAGTCCCGTTGAACATTAAATCGATTTTTTATGAGCGAGAATGAATAAGGGTAGTTAGTTGAAGAATAATAACTTAATTTAAATATTAAACTACGAAAAACTCACCCATATCATAGTAGTGTCGCTTCTAATTACGATTCTGGAAAGAAATTACAGAAAAGGTAGGAGGTGAGAATGGAAAAGGAAGATATAGGTAAAAAGAGACATAAAAAAGAGGGTTGAAAGAAAGAAAAGACTATTTCTCACGATGAAGCTTCCATTCGTCGTGATAGAAATACGGCCTGAGAATATTCTTGCCCTCGAATCTTGTTCACCTCGACATCTTCACAACGGTCTTGCATGCCAGGGCCAATATATATATATATATATATGTATATATACACACACACATATATATATATAGCTATATATATATATATAATTAAAAATTTTGTCATAAGGACAACCACAGGATTTCGCCGGGATCGGGTGCTAATTTGGAAAATTGCACCCGCTCCAAGCGAAATCGCGATAAAATTTCAGCCACAACCACGTCTCACGACCGTGAGATAGGTGGTTACATACGCACACACACACACACACACACACACACATATATATATATATACAGGGTTCGAATGACTAACCCTTTACTAATAGCGTAGCAGATAATAGATTTTTAGTTAAAAGCGCAAAGTTTATTTTTCACTCATGAGCGTAAAGAATCACTTCGCTGTTCCAGACTCTTCCTCATTTCAGATGAACTGAAAACTTGATTATTTCTATCACGAAATAGTTTGTGAGTGAAGTAAATGATCACATAGCATCAGGGTTGTTTCCAAAAAATTCCGAATTTCGGATACTACGCATTATTTTTGTTGTGTGAAAACTTTCAGAGAACTGTCATTCTTGGGTCGCTCCGTTTCCTCAAGACACGCCAATGTGTCGCCGCCCTTGTGTTGCAATTTTTGTCGTGGCTTGTGACCACCCATTCCAGGGTTGTGAGGCGTGGTAATAGGTGTGATTTACAGCGGTTCCACTGGAGGCAGATGTCGTTTTGATGAGTGGCAGTTGCTCCCAGTGGAATCCTGCGGTGGTTGTTTGCGCTTGATAAGGACAACTGTACAGTATGTGTTCTACACTGTAAAAAAATCCTGCTGGAAACTTTCAATACCTGTATTCGAAACACTACAATACGTGATATACTTGAATTTTAAAATATCTTGTAGAGTTCGCGCTACAAGATATGTACTGGAATGCTTGACGGTGACTACACGAAATACAACACTTACAATACATGTATTGCAGTTTTATCATTCCAATGCCGCTCTGCATTTAATGTATCGCTGGCCATTTCTGTACGTAAAATGTGGTCAAGGTATACTAAGATGAAAATGACACCCTCCTAACATGTGTAAATGAAGCTATCTGTATCTGAGTTATATCTAGATAATCTGAAAATAGTAAAAGCTTGTTCGTTCAAAAGGACTGATCTATATTTATGTGAAAGTTTCCGTGCACTCCTCATGTTAAAATTCAGGTTAAGGATGTCCATTCTTTAGCAGAGAATTTCTTTCATTTGCAAAGATGTAAACAAATAATGCTTCGGTTTTTTACTACAATGGGCATTCAGAAGTCCGAGCTCGCCTTGACGACATGGGATGTTTTATTGCGAAACAGACGAATTGATATGCAAGCTCTTCTGAATATGCATGTTCTTACGCGTGGCGATATCGAGAGCCCCAAGCTCGTTCTTCGTCCATGGAACTACCCCAAACGAGTAGAGTAGAACGGGAACGGCAATGATGATAGGCGATGATATCTGGTTCAACGTCGGCAGATTAAAAGAACAAATCTGTCAAAGAAGACGCTTGAATCTGCTTCAGAGCGACGCCTTTGCTGATATCACATCCTGAATGAGGTTTTGAGGCACACTTTTCCAATTCAAAGTACATACCAATCTCCCCTTGTAATTCTTGACGATATTTAAAGCACTCTGAAATTATCAAATCTTCCATATAAAATACACAAGTGACCTTATTGTTGCGATGATTAGTGCCGCCACACAGGTATCTGGAAGAATTTCGTAGTGCGAGAGATAGTCACAGAAGTGTGATGCAAACAAAGCAGAGGGCGTATTGTATGGCCCTGAAAGACAAAAGATTTAATTCAATCAAACATATGAATGTGTGAATGTATAACAAAGAAAGAATGTTTCATTCAAACATACGATATTTGATTCAAACATATCTTTTTCTCAGTGCAGATAGTAAATCCAAACCACCGACAGGGCGTGCTGGTGGGTTGTTGCGCCTTTTCAAATGCACCTGTCGATTTCTAGGTTTTCTCGGCAGCCTGCTAAACCTTTTTGTTGAGCCACGTTGCGTTGTTCGTACATCTCTCTTCACACAGGCCCAATTCATCGAAAAATCCTGCCATTTAGGATAGCTGTAAAGATATTATACTCGTATAGCAAGTTCAAACCAATAATTATTGGGCTGTAGTTCTCTGGGTTGGACAAGTGGGCAGATGCTTGGTCAGCGGGGAGCATTTGTTCCTAATGAGGCCTAAAATATGGAATATAAAATTTTTTTAATTTCCCACTTAGTAAATCACAAATATGATATTCGAAA
>NC_046663.1:107785699-107797087 GCF_010883055.1 Belonocnema kinseyi | reverse complement strand
ATGGAACGATTCACACGCATTCGTTGTCCGGGTTGGATCCGCAGTTCTTTCGGACCAGATTTTAGGCGGAAAAGTGCAGTTATCTTTTAGATACGTGTCTATAAGATAATACGCGAATTTTATCACTCTCTCATCATATGTCATAATCGGATGGTACACAGGTAGCTGGGGCGGAATTGAACATCGCCCGGACAAGTCGCCTTTTCTTCAGTAGGAGTATAGTTTACCTTAGGGCAGGGCTCACCAGAAGGCAGCCAAGAGACTAGGTCAAACTGGCCCTAATAAATCTTGTCGTTCGACTGGTTCCTAGCCCTTCACGGTCATTATAGAGTAGATTGTAGAGTTTACACTCTTCAAAATAAAGAAGAAGGGATTTCGGCGGCCGTCGTTTTTCTTTATTCTTTCTGAATTTTAATTCAAAACTCTCCAAATTTTTCCGCCTTTTTAAAGCTTTAATTTGAGGTTTAATTTGCAGACAAATTTGATTCACTTTGTAAATTAAAAATAAAATTGGAAATTAATTGTATTGTAAATTCGAGTACAAAAGTTCAGACCCCCCGGTGTGAATGACGGTGAGACGTAATTTACCGTGACCGAACCCTTCGCTTGATTCCTCGAAAACGAAGAAAAAAATGACAGAAAAACTTGGTGGCAGTTATACACTTGTCGTGGCAGCCAGCACCTGCTTGAAGTGGCGAGCCCTGCCCTAGGCCTAGGGCCCTAGGGACTATGTAAGTTTTTGAAAAGACAGATCAGTGTCAGAATAACCAAAATAGAGAAGTCAACAGCCAATGTCAAAATATCGTTTAACGTAAAATTTTTATAAAATGTTGGCTTGTTTCTGGTGAATTCCTTCTGTTGGACGTCAGTATTTTACTAGTTTGTTTGCTATTTTACGAGTTTAGGTATAAATAATCACAGTGTATAATATAAATATAAAGATAACAAAATCTTTATTCCCTTTAAAAAAAGTTCTCTGCCGGTGGGGGCGGGAAGGCATCCCTTTGACCAGTCACCGAAAGTATGTTGGTCAAACCCTTACCCCTTTTCAACGTCTCGTGGTGGGTGGTAAGGCACTTCTTTGACTGGCAACACAAATATTGTTGGTCAAGCCCCTACTAATTTGCAACGTCTCAGGGGGCTCGACACACCTTTGCCGGGTCACTAAAATAATGTTGGTCAAGCCCTTACCCCTTTCCAACGTCTCGTGAGGGCGGCACGACACCTCTTTGACTGGTCGCAGAAATAATATTATGTACAATAACAATATCAATGTAATAATGTAACAGAAATGTAATAAAGAATGCAATGAAAATGTAATAATGTAAAATAACGTTATGTAATAATGTACCGACAGAGAACTTCATTGCCGGTACCGAAAGAGAAGTTTTTTCCCTGTACCTGCAAGGCAGAGCCATGCCAATTACTAATATTGACACACATGAGTATTATATTCAATATGCTTTATAAATTATTTCAAATTGCATTATGTCATATAGGAAAATTCATATGCATTAGTGTATTAAAATTGTATTAATTTTACAAACATTTTTAACAGTGTTGATATCTTATCCCTCATATTTTGGACATTTGACCACTGAATTTTGAACCCTAGCCTGTGGGCCTTTAACATTAATCTCACATATTCTGCCTCTTACCTTTGTCTCCTGACCTATGCCCCCTCCCCGCCTACAACCTTTATAAACTGCACTGAAAAAATGTTTTTCTTTAAAATCAACAAACAGCTCTATTTAAAATAAATCTAGTTGAAATAACAAGGATTCCTTACTAATAAAATTATGGTCATACAGTTGATTAAATTATACCAACCTAATAATATCTAGTAAACGAAACCTAGTTTCATTAGCATGGCAACTGTAGTTTATAATTATGACGTTTTCCATGTTTTATCCAGAAGAGAGACGCTGCGTAGAGTATATTGTCCAAATATAGATTGCTTACATTATTTGTACATATTTTTACTAGTAGTGGAGTAAAGTCATGACCATATAAGCACTATAGGATCATTCATAAACAATTTCAAGTGAATTTAGTGTTGAAAGTTGCATGTAGAAACGACTATTCAAATTTTCAAACACCTAACCTCTTTTGTTGTTCAAGTCCATTGTTGCATGAAAGGAATCTGCTGGATGTAACACTGTTTGCTGCTCGTGTAACTCAGGGTAAAAGAAAGAAATATTTTCCGAAAATGTGAAATAAATGTCGATATGCAGAACAATTAGATTCATACAGGATAATATGAAATATACTCGTATATGATGTACTTTAGCATTATTAAAATTGGAAACTCATTTCGTCGAATCAACAATGCTATTCATAATTATTGCAACTTGTTTGGCTTTTCAAAATAGATAGATATTTCATTTGAAGTGACGTACTTTTCCTTGTTGTTATTAGTAGGATGAACCTTGTGAATATAAATAGGTTTCCAAAGTTGCCGCCTGTCCTAACTAGGCAAAATAGTTGATACTTTGTATACAGGTACAAGGATTTTTTTTCGGTGTAATCTATTAACCCTTTCACTCACATGTTTGTGAATTCAAAGCATGCTATATATGAAAGAATATGTCACATTTCAGAAATATAAAGTTTTCAAATTTAATGACAATACTTACAGTATAAAAATTTGACATTTTGACAGATAAAACAATATCACACAATCTAATTATATTAATCAGACGTAATTCAAGTTCAGAATATATTAAATCTCATAAATAAGTGAGGCCTGGCCAGAGGGGCAGGGGCCCGACGAAAATAATGTTTACATGTGCTTAGGTGATACACGTGTCACAAGTTTCGTCAATAAATGATCGGCAATGTAGAACAGCAACTTATCTTGTGGGCTCCATGGAAGAAACTATTAAATATTATTACTAACAATATGGTCGGTATGCAGTTTTCTTCTATTGATACAGTAGAAACATTGCGTAAAGTCCGTTTCTAGTAGAATGCCAACGAATAAGAGTTTATATTACAGCTATCTCTATTTTTATTAAAAGTAACTTATTCTTCTTGTTGGATATATTTAAAGGTAATTTTTCCAGTACGTAAGATACAATAGAAGCAAAGCATCATATTTTCTCATCTTTAAATGTTTTGATTTCCATAATAAGCTGCAGTCAGTTTTGCCCTCCGGTGAGGGGCAAACCGACGTAATACAGCTTGTTAAAAATAATTAAATTACTCAATTATGAATTTGTTTATGTGGTAAATACTCATAGAAATATGATATAAAATAATGTACAACTCGAACTGAGAAAAAATGGATCAATTCAACATCTTATTAACTTTAAAAAAATCATTGACTGTTAACTGTTTAGCGCTGCCCCCCCCCCTTTCCCTACAGATTATTGTCTGTAAAAGTGTATTGAAAATTACAATAAAAGTAGATGGTAACTTTAGTAAAAGAAGTTTGTCAGACATCTAAGAAGCGTATATTTCGTCCTACCTCAAAGGCGTCAAATCCCTTTATAGTCTGACACAAAAAAGGGGATCAACTTTAATGTACACAAGCAGGTTTCCCGTGACGTAAGTAAAGACAAATCTTTTCTTTTCACTAATTTTAATCTATCAACGTCCTGAATGATTTTTCTAATCTTTAGTTTTAAATTAATATATATTTACCCATATACTAGAATTTATAAACTTATCTTAAATAATTTCTTCTAAATTTGACAAAGAGGAAAAATATATGAAGACATTTTTAATCATTAGGAGTTTTAAAAATAACTTTTTACATTACGAGATCTTTTTTGAGTGAAAGTTACTCTTTAAATGAAAATATTCAAATTTACATAAGATATTGAACTAATTAGTTTTAAAGTATATAAGAGCTCTGATGTAGTAAATTTCCAATTAAATTATGAAATATAGTTGAAATTAATTACCTTAATAGGAATATGAAGTTGAATTATTTCGGCAGTACGTTAAAATTAGTTAAATAAAAAGACAAGGATGATCCGAGTCAAGTTTCCTTAATGGATAAATTAAAAACAGGCATATTGCAATATCCGACTTGGAAGATTGACTTTAAAACATATATTTTGTCTTCCTTCTAGGCCCAGAAGTAAATTGTTCTAAATTTAGTATCCACATTCAAAGAACATCATTACCATAATTCAAATTCTTCTTCTGCTTTAATGTATCGTTGAGCAGTTTGCTCTATAAGAGTGATCTTGCTCTTTGACTTCTGAACAGATCAAAGAGGAAAGACACGGTCAATTTTTTAAATCTGTTTGTTAGGCCCCTCTGATTTATAAGAGACGGTAAATATCAGACGATGAAAGTGGGACGATGGTCGTGGGGACTAAAGCGAAGGCTTTGGACCCACTCCTTCGGCTTGCGGGTTCGATTCCCGCCTCGCACTCTGGAAGAGTCTCGGTGGCCCATGCGTT
This sequence comes from Belonocnema kinseyi, assembly GCF_010883055.1. NCBI lineage: Eukaryota > Metazoa > Arthropoda > Insecta > Hymenoptera > Cynipidae > Belonocnema > Belonocnema kinseyi. The sequence continues at coordinate 107,792,672 of NC_046663.1, read as the reverse complement.
GAACACTAGCCTAGCAAGGGAGTTGTTCATCTCCGGAGAGTCGTGGGACCGGTACCTCTAGAGAAAAAGGTTTTTCTCTAAGTACTTAAGGCTGTTGCTCTTGGTGGTTCGGAACCCACCTTAAACTGTAGGTCCCCCTTCCACCACCAAGTAAGTGTGTGGAGGGTGTGTAAAGGAATTAGAGAAGGTGTAAGAAAAAATGTAAACCCTTAGGGGACACATTAGAAGCTTCCACTCAAATATCAGACGATGTTTGAAAGTTCTTATAATCCATAGTATTGGTTATCAATAATATTACTTGTCATATATAGATGTATAATATTCCCTAATAGCAAGTGTGTATAAAAGCTTGCAACTTTCAACGCGCGTTACTTCCTACGATTAGTTGAATCGTTGCGTCACTTCACAGAATGTAATATTTTAGAATTTTATTTTTACTAATTCATTTACTTTAACAAGCAGCAAATCCTTACCTGAATTTCTTTCATAACATTAAATATACAAACAATTAAAAAATGTATTATTGAATTAATTTGCAAATATTAAGAGTTTAAAATTTTTTGAAACAATAATTAATAACTTCGAATTGAATGCGCTTGAAATTAAAAAAATATACATTCAGCGATTTTTAATTAAAAACGTTCAAAGTTAAAAAATAACAAATTAGGTAAAAGTTCGAAAAAATAAAAATATTTCGAATATAATAGAAAGTAATTTAACTTGTATCATTTCTAAATAAAAACTTTTCAAGCATAAATAATTAAAAATTTGTAATCAGAAGCTCTCAAGGCTGAAAAATTGCATTTTAAATTTGAAAATCAGCAGGGCTCGTCACTTCAAGCAGGTGCTGGCTGCCACGATAAGTGTATGACAGCCACCAAGTTTTTCTGTAATTTTTTTCTTCGTTTTCCAGGAATCGAGTGAAGGGTTACGGTCACGGTAAATTACATCAATACAATTCATTTCCAATTTGAATTTCATTTTTAATTTACAAAGTGAATCAAATTTCTCTGCAAATTAAACCTCAAATTAAAGCTAGGAACCAGTCGAACGACAAGATTTATTAGGGTCATTTTGACCTAGTCTCTTGGCTGCCACTGGCAGCCAATGCTGTCAATTGCTGCGCTCTGGTGAGTCCTGGTCTACCGTTACGGCATTTTTCGTAACGTTCGCCTGAACGAGTTGGAATGAAGAGCTACGGAAAATTCCGTAACCATAGATAGCGGGTTAAAATTAATTTATTCCAAAAACACATTACCAGAGAGCGGACAAGCGTAGTCTGAAGTTGCGCACGGAGCGTAGCCTTGGCTCCCTCGTTGCGGAGAACCGTCGCATGGGGGAAAGTGGTGGGAGAGCCGCGCGAACATTTGAATGTCTGTGGCTGTGATGTGCAGACAGCACTTAGTGGAATGAAAAGAAAATCTGTCCAACTTTGATTTCAACCGTGTTTTAAATAATTAGCTAAATTGTTGTATTATTTAATTATGATATCATTCAGTTTAGAATGTGTAATTCCAAAATCTTTCACTTTAAAAGTTTTCTATTTTAATTTTAAGCGTACATTTTTATTTAAAGAATTTTAAAAAATGCAGTTTTAAAGATTTAAACAATTAAAAATTAAAAATGTTTTAAATAGATGACTTAGAATTAAAAACAAACCTTTTTAGTCGATAAAATTTGAATAAAAATTCATTAATAATTTTTTTATTGAACTGTATTTTAAGTATTAAAAAGTAAATAATGATTGATTTTACAAGACGATTCGGCATCAGTTCATAATTTTAGAATTTCCAGATTTAAACCTTAAAAAATAAACTGTTTAAATTTGAAATAATATGTTCGTTATTAAAGGCTTTAATTAAATTTAAAATATTCCAGTTTTAAACCATCCAATTTGAAATTTTTTTGATAATAAAAATAAGAATTTTATTATTTGATATTTATTAATATCTGAATGTTCATTTAAAATTCATAATTAAAAATGAAAAACAGAAAACTAAACATAAAACTAAACTTTGAACGTTACAATTTTAAAGTGCCTATTAAGAAAAATTTGATTTATTACTGAAATGATTGAATTGTTATATATAAATAACCATTTAACACCTACTATCCTTAGAAAAAATTGGAGTATGTTTAAGAAATATTTAGAAGTTTTGAAAAAATTCAAACCTAATTAAATATCTGAAATGATATCAAATAATTTCGAAGATTTTTAAGATTTGTGAAAGGCTTTAAAAGAATAGAACACATTTCCTTAAGATTCGTAAGAAAATTGAAAATGATTTTTTATTTTAAAAAATTAATTTAAAAGAATGTTTAAATAGATTTAGAAAGATTTTAAATGAACAGTCAGATATTTCTAAATATTAGATAATTGTTATTTTTCTTAATTAAACAATTTCAAAGTGAATGCTTTAAAAATGGAATCTTTTAAACTGAAACAATATGTAAAATTTAATTAAAGCCTTTAATTACGAATATATTATTTTAAAGCTATTTTAAAATTAAAAATAGTTCATGTTTCAATCGGGTGTTTACATTTGTCTAACTTATAAGGCTTTCAAATTGAAAGAGTTTAAGGTTTAAAGTTTAAATTTGGTAATTCTAAAATTATAAACTGATTCCGAATCGTCTTGTAAAATCAATTATTATTTACTTTTTAATACTTCAAGTACAGTTCAATTTCAAAATTATTAATTAATTTATATCCACATTTGATCGACTAAAAATGTTTTTTTATCCTAAGCCATCTATTTCAAACATTTTAAAATTTTTAAGTATTTAAAACTGTATTTTAAAATTCTTAAAATAAAAATGTACGCTTAAAAATAAAAATAGAACATCTTTAAAGTCAAATATTTGCGAATTACGCATTCTAAACCTAATGATATCATCATTGAAAAAGATAACAATTTAGCTAATTATTTAAAACACGGTTGAAATCAAAGCTGTGCAGATTTATTTTCTAAAATTTGTAAAATTCCCGGTCAAAAAACAAATTTACTGTAATTTCCCGATTTCCAGGTCCAGGGGCCACCTTGTATTTGCATTGATGACAACGTATCATTTGTCGCGACGAGGGAGCCGAGTCTACGCTCCGTGCGCAACTTCAGACTACGCTTGTCCGCTCTCTGCAAATTACAAATGAAGCAATTTTAAACAGAAAAAATAAAAACATTTTATTACGGAATGTTACAAATTAACCGAATTTGACCTTTGATTACTACTGAAAAAATTGTATTTTTCTAAGAATTGTGATATTAAAACTTTTTTTTACTCAAGTTCTTTAAAATTTCAATTATTTTATTCAAATTCAAATCGTTTGAAAATTCACACCTTTTATATTGTTCATTTTTATTTAAAAATTGAAAGATTTCATTTTTAATTTCAAAATTAAAATTTCTACTTCTATCTATTTTGATTTTAATCAATAATTTTTTTATCTTTTTAATTTTATATAATTCAATTCTTAACACATTTATTTATCTCCAAATATTCAGAAATATCCTCGGAAATTGCAAACCAAAAATTGTCTTATATAAGCTTTAAAACATAAAAAACTTTAGTTTTAAGGCCTCAAAGATTAAAGTGTTTTGAATTGTACATTCAAAGCTGGAATTTTTAATTGAAATTATTAAAGTTTTAAAGATGATATAAATTAGTATTAGATATTTAATATAATTATAATGTAGTAAACAGGGACCTTCAAAATGATTAGGCAAATTTTTTTAAACAAAAAGAATAAGATTTCCGTAGAAACCAAAATTTACTATCATTTTCATCGATCAAAATTGAAGAATTTAAAAGTTGCAAACCTTAAACGTTTAATTATTTTTAAAACGCTGAAAATTATAAGATTTAAAATTATAAACTTCTAAAATGCATTATTTCGGCGTTGAAGTGTTAAAAATAAGACAATTCCAAACTTTGTTTGGAAATTAAGCATTCTTAGTTAGGATCATGAAACTAAGTCCTTGAAAATGAATCATTTTCATATTTTGCATCACGATTTCCAAAATTAACTCATTTCAATCTACAGTTCAAAATTAATAACTTGAAGATAAAGGCGCAATCTCATGGAGGTAGGTTAGTAGAATAGTAGAACAGTTTTTACCAATGAGGTGCCTGCATAAGCTCTGGCGGATCTATCGAACAGGCAACATATACAGCAGTCTAGGGTGGTAACTTTTTAGAGCCGGCAAACTTTCGAACGTTTTTAAATTATGAATCAAAATATTTAGTCATAATTTGTTGTCGATAATATTATTTTATAAAAAATAAACAGCATATTAATTATATTTTCTTGTCATTAGTATTCGCTTCTGATAAACACTTATTTAATTATTTTAAAAAACTATGAAGAGGAGGGGGTGGTAACTTCGCAACTGCCTAGAGTGGCACATTGTCCTAAGCTGCTACTGGACAAAACTTCATTATGAAAAATTTTTCACACCGAAAAACCTTCTGCTGAATTATTTGTTAAAAGTCGCACTTCATTTTGCTATCCGTACTTTGCAATGGAGGCACAGAGGACACGCGCTGAAGGTCATGCCTTCGGATAGACACACTTACACAATATTGGAACTAGCTGCCACTCACTCAAAGTATTACAGGTATTATCTATCTTTATTTTGCACATTTGAAATTAAATAAACATATATTTCGAAATTATGTTATATAGTAAGAATTCGGCAGGAGTTGAATACTGGTTCCCCGGTCAACAGCAAGGCGAAGTAAATTCTAGAAAATTTATTATTCGTAATTTATTTATTTATCAATTATTGATGTTTATGATGGTTATGATATGCACATTCTAAAAACTGTCATATTTTACATACTCAAAATAAAATGTCTGATAAAAGACCCCTAAGCCTCCAAAAATCGATTTTCTGCTTATGAGCTTTTTATATCAATCGCTTTAAATCGACCTAAACTCCAGAAAGGCAGACCTTGTAGAAGAAATCTTGCGCATATTATTTCCAAGCAAAAAATTCAAAATAATTTCTCAATAAATAACAAATAACTTTTGGGAGTGAAAAATTGCTTAGCCTTAAATTTTTATTTACACAATAATAAAAATATCGAAAATTAATTTAAAGACCTTAAAACGCCTAGTGGAAAATCTAAAATAATATTTTGAAATAAAAGAAGCCTATTTGCAGTTCCCCGTATACGGCTATTTCAAATTGAAGAGTTCCGTCAACTTCTACCATTGTCCCTCTACGCTCTTCTTCGTGTCAATAGTTGACCAATGAAAAAAGGGCCCGAAGAGCGGGAATTTGGAATTGAGCATTTTAGCGTGACGTAATGAGAATGCAGACAACTTTTTCGAGAAAATATTCTAAACTTTAAAGTAAGTTAGAAATGTACTCGCAAAAAAAAAGATTTGCTGATGCAACAAACCTATTTGCTAATCCAACATATCTGGCATTGTTAATATAGACACAAGCAATTTGATACGTTAGGTCAGCAAACCTTACCATGCTGTTAAAGATCTGCCGTTACAACAAATTAGCTATGTTGTGACAACTGAGCTGATAAACTGTGACAGTTCCGGTTTACTGTAATACTCAATCATTAGTCGAATCTGTTGATGCAGCAAATCCACATTTGCTACGATAGCATGTCGATTTGCTGCACAGGTGACAAATCTCCTAGCATGGTGGTTGGTCATATCAGTCAACCTAATATGCTGAGGCAACGAAGCTATGAAATGATGAGCAGCGTCGGCTGATGTACATCGTCGTCACACAGCAATCTTTTTCGGCTTTCCGTGTCACAAGCTTTGTCCTCCTTGACAGGGGAAATGCCTGAAATTGAAACATACATATAATTACAATTCAATCGAATGATATCATTGCTAATAAATTTTAATTCTATACATACTCATAATTACATTTTACTTCCAAGTCCAAAGTGTTGTCGAAAGATGACTCAATTTCTTCCAACAGCTTTTCTTCTTGCGATGTTCCAGGTTTCTCTGTATTCTGTGATTTTTTTCACAACTTGATTCAATGTTAATAATGATGTCGATGGGTGTATCTTTTTTGCGGGAAGACACTTTAACACCATAATTCTCATGCTTACAAGTACACCTATAGGAATTTAGTTAAAAAATACACTCAAACCGATATTACAGTTTAGCATAATCTTTTACGATTTAGGAAATTGGGTATGTATATTAAAAAGTAATATAGTATTTAGTAAAAATCTATCAAAAATGTACTTTGGAAAATTAATATAAGTTCTACAAAACTTGAAAAAGAAAATGTAATATTTAAAATTCACTATAATAAATTTAAGCGGGATAATAATGTCAAATATTAGAAAGACTGGAATATTTTTTTCACATTTTGAAAGAAAGGATTCTGAAATTTGCTCAAGAAACACCAACTCGCACGGAACAATTATAGCACATAAATACGCACATTATCATTATCATTATTAGTATTTGTACTCAGAAGAATGTAGAATACATATTCGCTGATGTAACTAACTTAACCTTTACTTATATATACAAACATGTACACATAACACACGCATCGCACGCGAATCACGCTGAGAGAAGGAGCTTGAAGATTCCTTATATACTAAATGGTGAGAATTTTTAGAATTGTGAGAAACGGCTTGGTGCTCAATAACTCGACTTAAAACATTCAAAACTAAAAGTAAAAACAGGAAGATATTCTGTTTTAAGGATGTCAAAACTGTGATTGAATCAAATTCAAAAATATCAATAGGTTTTTTATTATTTTTTAAATTACCTCGTTCCCGCCTCACATTCGCCTTGGTAATAAAAGTAACAGTGCTGAGTCAAAAATGGTAGGTGCCTGATCTTAATACAAATTTTGTATAAATGAGGTATATTATTATATACGAGGGTAGTTCAATAAGTCCTTAGAATGAAGTATAAAAACAATTTTTTTGGGTAAATTTTTTTTTATTTTTCAACATAATCTCCTTGGAGCTC
>NC_046663.1:107771101-107785599 GCF_010883055.1 Belonocnema kinseyi | reverse complement strand
GTTTGATTACCGCTCTGAACTCGTTTTTTTCCATTTTTCTTAACGAACAATTTTTTTTTTCAATTGGGTATAAAAACACGTAAACTCAGAAGATGTGGACTGACTGATGTGGTGCTGACTGAAAACAGATGATTTGGAGCGATTCGCGCGCCATCTGTTGGTCATTCTAAGGACTTATTGAACTACCCTCGTAATTACAAGGCCAAGCATTTAAAAAAAGAGCTATAAATAAATTCATTCCTAATTTTTTGCGAACACAAGTCGTTTTTGAAATCCTTGAAATCTTTATTAAATCTTTAAAACCTTTTGAAATATTTGTGAATTCGTTGAAATCTTTTGAAGTACTTAAACATTTTGTCAAATCTTAAAATTTCTTTGAATTCTTTTGAAATCATTCTCAATTTTTGTAAAATATTTGAAATCCTTAAAATCTTTAAAATACCTGAAATCTTTGTGAAATTTTTATGAGGTATTTGTGAATGCCTAGTTTAAAACTTGTTTGAGAAATCTTTTGTGTTAGTTTGAAATCAATGAAATCTTTAAAATTTTCTCAAATTTGTTACAAACCTGATTTGGTAGTTCAACATCTTTGAAATATTTATGAAATATTTGAAATCTTTTGAAAGCTTTAAAATTTTTGTAAATATTCGAAATCTTTGCGAAAATTCTGAAATCAGGTGCAAATGCCATTTTCAAATCTTCGAAATCCTTACAATCTGTAGGAAATTTTCTAAATCTTTGGGAATTTTTTGTGAAATCTTTTGAAATATTTGTGACTTTTTTGTATTCGCTAAAATCATCGAATTCTTTGAAATCTTAGTGAAATATTTTCAAATTTTCCAAATGTTTTTCAATCTTTTAAATCTGGTGTACTGTACTTCTTTTTAAATGTTTGAAATCCTTTAAATCTTATAAAATATTTTAAATCCTTGGGAAATTTTTGTCAAATCTTTGCAAAAAGTTCAAAAATCCTTTTAAATATTTATTAATCTTTAAAATATATTGAAACGTTCTAGAATCTTTAGCAATGCTTTGTAATCTGATGCTTAAAACCTGAGTGGTAAAATCCTGGAAATTTTCAACTAATAATTTTTATAATTTGTGAGTTGAATATCACAAAAAATGTATACCTTAGCCAATTATTACCAATCTTGTCTTAAAAACAAAACACTGGAAAACACTTGTCCATACATGAATCTTGACCAGTTTAGCGGGAAACACGAAGTTCCCCGATTCACAAGGTGAGCGCTCGGCTATGAGGTACAACTGGCGGATTCGGTTAACCTCGGGAGATTATCGGAGCTATTCGGATTTTTTGATATAGTGATTTGCAATTTCCTCAACTGAAGATTACAATTTCTGTTAGCGTCTATCACAGAAAATAAAAATATCTCTTATTACCTTCACTTTCTCTTTGACTATGTTAATTTGTGGAATATGTACATTAACTTTTGTACGTTAATCTATTGATTCCTATAATTGCTTTTATATTATTTGAATATGTCATTATAAATTTTTTTATTCTGCGTTTTAATATACAAAATATCAATCCTTGCTATTAAATATGCCAATCCTTGTTCCAAAGATATTAAGTTTTCGTATTCTAATTGTAAATTTTCGTAATTACGCTAACAATAATTTTTATATTTAAACGATTTTCCTAAATCGTAATCGACTATATCAATTATAAATATTAAAATATGAAGTATTATAAAATTTCTTTCAATGTAGACGCAGGGAAGAATTAGTCACGGGACTCACTGAGAGTAGCGCATGCACAATAAGAAAGAGGCCGCGCCCTTCATAAAATATAATTAGTGAAAACTGGTCAAGCTCTCATATAAATGATGGTAAATCATAATTCATAAAGTTTTTGTTTATTTATATAAAAAGGCTGATTGTTTTCCAACAAATTATCAATTATTATATCATCGAAACAAGTTCAAATTGTAATTAATTCAAACCCATTTTGGCGTCTCCGAAAATTCGGTAGAAAGTTAATATTATAAGTTTGCGAGGCGAAATTTATTCAAAATATTCTAAATGTAAATTTAACATTTTGAATCTATTCGATTGTGCTGAGAAAAATATTGTGAATGATCTTAAAATTTAGGATATTTAAATAGGAAAACAATCCAATGTAAAATCCCTTTTTAACGTCCAATAATGAAATTGATGAAAAGAATTCCTGAAAATAAAATCAAGAATCTAACGACCAAATTTGGACAACCACCATAAAATGTTCCCATTGGAATCTGAAAAAAAGGAAACACCTCTCCCCCTCCTTTCCCCCTGAAAAAGAAAAAAAGAAGAAAAGAAAATTATTTATCTTTACTTTGGACGAAAATAAAAAGGAGGAAAGAAAAATGAGAAGGCAACCAACCAAATCCCCTTTCTTCTCTTTTTTATTTCTTTCGTCCTCTTTATTACCACCATTATCAAATCCCAATAAAATTTTCTTTTAAATAAATAAATAAAAAAGAGAAGGAAGGGGATTTGGTTGGTTGCCTTCTCATTTTTCTTTCCTCCTTTTTATTTTCGTCCAAAGTAAAGATAAATAATTTTCTTTTTTTCTTTTATAGGGGGAAAGGAGGGGGAAAGTTGTTTCCCTTTTTTCAGATTCCGATGGGAACATTTTGTGGTGGTTGTCCAAATTTGGTCGTTAGATTCTTGATTTTATTTTCAGGAATTCTTTTCATCAATTTGAATGATCTTTTTTCAATTAAAGCAGTTGATAAATTATCATGGCTATGGACTATAACGTAGCAGCATAGCAGTTCGGTTGGCACGCTCAATTTCAAAATTACCAAATACAACAGTGCTGTAAGAGCAAAGTAAGATCTGCTGCCACAGCAAACTGGATTTGTTAAAACAGCTAACTGGATATGTTAAAACAGCAAATTTCAGGCTAGCAAGCTTGTACTATTCTGTCTCTTTAAGCAAGATTACTTTTTCTAATTATTGTGCTGGTGCATTTCGATTTGAATTAATTATGCGTTGATGCTTGACAGACTGATTGTGAGTAATAAAGACTGATTGGACAAACTCAAAGTGATAAGTTACGATAAACGCTGATGAATTTCTTGAAATTTTTGGATTTCTTTCAAGAATCCTAATATTGTCGATGATTTAGAACACTGAAAAAACTGAAGTTTCCATTGGAACCCATTTTTGGTACCAAAGGAGCTGAAACAAAAATAAGCCGCACTTTGCCAACTTGGATATTATGTTTAATTATTAACACAATATTCACCTTACCACGAACATGTTATCGAACTCTAATACGCATAACTTAATTAAGGTAATTAAATTACAAAATAAGACCGCAACTAAAATAGATATTATGACTTAATGATTATCATTTGCAGGTTATTTAGCAAAGTTGTCAACTTGAAGGCATAATCATATGCAAGAGACATTTCGTCTCAAGTCATCGGTGGATAACTGTAAATCGATTGCTAACTTACCAGCCCTACTTTGGAAGCGCTTGGTTTATGAATGCGTCTTCATGTTCTTTTCAAGAGCGCTCTGAACAGTCTAAAGTCTAAACGAACCCTTTTGGCTCTCTACAGCAGTGGTCGGCATGCTGCTGACCAAGTCAGGCTACTATGACCGGGCTGACCAACGACCTACTTTCTGGTCAGGTACCTGCGAGCTTCGGCAGACCATCCCTTTTTTCATGGGTCCTTTGTTGGAAAATGAAAAAAAATTTCGAGGTTAAAAAATTCTTAATTTTGCTATCAGTGATTTGAAAGTAATATATTTTGAATCTATATATTTTTCCGATTCCAAAGACATGTGATTTGTCTATAAAGGTCGAAAATTTGAGAAGTATTTAGTATTAAATTGAATACTAAGCTAAAGTTTCTTGATATTAAACTCCATCAAATATTTAACTTTTGTGGGAAAGTAATATATCAGCTCACTCACACTGAGGTCCATGAATAGACCGAAGAGTAGTAGAAAAAATTAAGTTAGGGTGGGCCTGACCATACCTGAAAACTGAGCAAAAAGTTTGCCGCCCACTGCTCTACAGGTATCTATTGGAGCTCAAGTTCTAAATGATACCAACTTTTATTTGAGCCGCAACTTTAGTGAACCCCCAGTTTTTCTGTGAAATTTACCGAAAACTCGAGAAATTCGTTTGTCATTTTAAATAATTTTACCATAGATTTAAAAAAATGTTTTTTTTGTTTTTCTTTTTCTTCTTTTTATTGCTCTTCGGCTCGTTTACACCTCTTCTTCAACTCGACTCTGACTCGCCTACAACTTCTCTTTGATTTGCCTCTGGCGCGTACAACACACTTTACACTCGCGTGGTACTACAAACTTTCCGCACTTGTAGCACATTATACTATTTTAAACCTAACTTTTTGTAAAGTATCAATTTTTTTAAATAAAATACATGATTTCGTAGCGTATTTTAATACTGATCTTTATCGCAAATGTTACTTTTTATAGTTTCTAATTTTGGACAGCAGTATTCTTTATAATTGTGTGACTATATAGGTATGCCAGGAGTCAAATTTTTGAGTCATCGGTCAATGCAAGCGGTTAGAGGTCAAGGGCCTACAAAATTCTAAAAATGAGGATTTGTGAAAGAAAAAATTTAATTTTTACAATTATTTATGTTTCCAAATTTTTGTAAATAAATCATTTAGGTAAACTCTATATCTTGAAGAACATTTTTTCATATTGGAAACCATTTACCTCTTCCCTTTTCTACCTACGACTACACTTTGAATGGTCGCTTGCTTGCTTGTTTGAGTTTATCCTGAGAGAGATAGTTTTGGTGAGAAAAGTTAACGCGAAGGCAACACATGGACAAGTTGAATTATCCCATGAAATTGAGGAATGAGGACGTTCCAAAGTCTTGCTTGTAATCTGATAGGAAAAGTTAAGAGTACAAATTGTACGACGTATACCTGGTTACCTACTTGACGACTATTTCACTGTCGGACTGTACACTTACCATAATCACTTTGTAAGTAGATTCGTCCCTCAAACAGCATCCAGATATTCTGGTAGTGAACCGATTACATAATAATAAAAGGTAGATGTATGAAGTTTTGGAAATTTTAAAATAAATTTATAAATAAAAGCAATGAACGTTTAACAAAAAATGTTTGTTTCTTCCATGAAAATTATCGATTGAATGGATAAACTTCAGAAAAACCACATCAAAATTTGGACTTGCCCCTGCTCCTAAAGTTTCCTTTTAGGTTTTACAAAAACTGTAAATGGATGTTCTGACTACTTCAAAATAAGTTTGTTATTGCAATTTAAAAAATTTTAATAACAGTTCTATACAAAATATCTAAAAATATTTTTTTAGAGCGAATTTTCCAGAATGAGAATCATTTGTTTTCCCAAAAATACATATTTTTTTTGTATGAAACATTTGTCTATAAATCCAAGATGGTTAACAGAATAAAATGCAGACAGTGGGTTTGATGGAAAAAAGTGGATATGAGTAAGTTTCTAGATTTTCTACTTAAAATTGAGCGTGTGGATTCCATAACGTCTTTAGTGCTCGGACTCGCTCTCCTAGTACCCTGTGCCTTGCGTAAACGCGGAAAAATGTCCGAAAATTACCAAATTCGGACATTCACTGCGCAAAAAATACGACTATATGCGGCTCGACGAGCCGCACAACTTTCAGGAAAAAAACTTGTTTCATCAAATTGATCGTTTTTTTTTTCTAAAAATTAAAAACCGGAAATTTTAATTGTACCAAAATCAATGACTTTTTAAACTAAACTCGCGAAAAACTCGGCTTCTTTTCGACGAAATTATCTCGTTTTTTTCTCCAAATAGAAAAACCCCTTCTGGTGCCAAATATGTTTTAAAAGTAAATGTCTTTTTTACATTTGCAACATAAAAATTATTGCAAGTCATTACTGTCAGGAATCGTTTCCTCAGACTTTGACGGACAAAAGTCTTCTGGGATGTTTCGCAAACATACAACTTCCAGTGGCAAAGTTCTATCTTGATGTTTAAGGAAAACTTTGACAAAATTTATGCTAAATCGTTCTTTTTGTTTAAGAGATGTAAGCGATTTTTTATTGCCGCGCGAGAACTCGGCTCGAGTCGACTGACGCCCTCGTACCGACCACAGTCATCTAGAATAGGAATGTACTATTCATAATCGCCCACAGGCATGGGCGGATTAAGACCTTTCGGGGCCCGGAGCTAAAATAACGTTGGGGCCCCTTTAAGGCGGCTGGATTTAACATTTTACTTTCATTTAAAATTAGTTCATGATAAAAAAATTCAAAAATTTAATTGAAAAAATTTTACTAAAATTTTTTTTAGGACTTTATTATTTTTGTTTATAAGCGGGTTATTTTACTGTATATTATATGTTTTTCTTGGGGAGAAGGGGGCCCCCACTAGCGTGGGGCCCGGTGCTTCGGCACCACCAAGCTCTCCCCATGATCCGGCACTGCCCACAGGTCACATTTTTTAACAATATATATATAAACAAATAAAGTGAAAAAATTGGCCATTTCAGCTTTGTGAATTTTCATCTCAAGAAAAAATACAGAAAAAGACTTACCACTAGATGGAAGTATTGAAAGTCAGAATTTCTCTTCACAATGAACTATCGAATACAAATAAAGTATTATTTTCAATATGTCACCGCAATAAGTCTGTTTCATAGGGTCCTGAAAAAACTCCTTGGCTGAAAGAAAGAGTTTTGCAATTTTTGGGTGCTACAAATTTTTAAAATGATACAAATTGTTACTAAAATATGAAATACTACTTTATACTCATGATAAGATTTTTACAAAAATTGTTTAAACAATTTATCAGTGTTTTCAGAAATTTTATCTTAGAATAGAGATGGAAAGTTGCGGTTTTTTCAAAACTTTTCCACTTTTTGTCCAATTTTCAATTAAACTTAGGTGGAAATTAATGATTGTTAATGAAAATAATTGTTTACACAATTTATTATTATTCTCAAAATATTAAAATTCAATAATGCTAGAAAGTTGCGGTTTTTTCTGAACTCTTATATTTTTGTCCACTTTTTACTAAGTAATTTAATAGTTAATGCAAGTTAAGAAACATTCTTATTTAAAGAATCGTTAATTGTCGATAACTATCTTTTTATAGAGTAATGCGAGAAATATGCTTTTTTCCTAAATATTTAGTTTTGCTTTGTCTTTGTAGTTCTAAAAAAAAATAATAAGAAAACCTCAGAAATAATCATTTTTGCAATAGTATTGTATTATTTTAAATACATTTCGTTGCCTTTTTCTAATCAATAAACAAATTAATTCAAACAAATAAGCTCTGGGATCCATGCAGAAAATTTGAATCATATATTTCAAATATCCGTTTTATTTCAGAAAGAAATATACGCATAAAACAAATAGATTGTTTCAAATATGATTCTTTATCATGTTTATTTATTACTTTTTATTAACTAAAACGGCAAAGCAAAATTGAATGATTAAAAACAACAATCTTTTTGCCCTGATTTAAGAGAAGATAGTTACAAACAATAATAATAATATGTATATTCTTAAAAATTTTTCGAATTTTTTCAAGAATATTTATATAACCTTAAAATCAAATGAACAAATAGAACTAAAAAAGAAATGTTATTTAATTAAAAGGAGCAGAGGGAAGTTAAACACTTAAGAAGAAAACAGCACATTTCTTCACTTACATAAGAGAAGATAGTTATAAACAATAATGAATTAATTATACAACTATTTTTGTTTGATTTACATAATTTTTTTAGAACTACAAAGTCAAAGCAAAACTAAATATTAAGGAAAAAAGCATATTACTAGCATTATTTTATGAAAAGATAGTTATAAACAATAAACATTTCTCTAAATAAGAATGTTTCTCAACTTACATTTTACTATTACATTACTTGGTAAAAAGTGGACAAAAATGTAAGAGTTCAGAAAAAACCGCAACTTTCTAGCATTATTGAATTTTAATATTATTGAAAATAATAATTAATTGTTTAAACAATTATTTTTGTTAACAATCAATAAGTTTCATCTAAGTTTAATTGAAAATTTGACAAAAAGTGGAAAAGTTTTGAGAAAACCGCAACTTTCCATCTCTATTCTAAGAGAAAATTTTTGAAAACAATGATAAATTATTTAAACAATTTTTGTAAACATTTTATTATGAGTATGAAGAAGTATTTCATATATTCATAACGATTTGCATTACAAAAAACCTAAAAAAATACTAATTAGCACCCAAAAATCACAAAACTCTTTCAGCCAAGGAGTTTTTCAGGACCCTATAAATCAGACTTATGGCGGAGATATTTTAAAAATATGTCTAACAACGTTCTGGAATCCACACGCTCAATTATTATATTGAAAACAAAAAATAAATGTAAAAATGAAACAAACAAATAAAGTTTTTCAAGAAAACGAAGTGATATCAAAAATTGTTAAGGGGGTCTTTTTGTAGCAATGTTTTCCAAGACCATTTTTTCTATTATAACTGTTATAATTATCTGCGTTAGTTGGCAAGAAAAAATAGGAATTTCAATTTATTGATGTTAAAAATCGATTTTTTCTAAAACAACTGGGGCGAAGGATTTTTCAATCGAAAAATAGTAGTTAAAATGATGGAAAATTTCTACCAAAATCGACAGTAGAGTTAATAGTATTTTCGCGACCAAATTCAGCTAAAAAGTACATTAATTCTTAATTACACCAATAATCCTAGATAAAATTTGGACAACCACCAATAAATGCTCCTATTGTGATTTGAAAAAAAACAATAATACAATGACCAAATTTGGACAACCACCATAAAATGCAACTATTGAAATTAAAAAAAAAAATTTCCTGAAAAAGAGAAAAAAATTAATAAAAATAAAAAAGATGAAAGAAAATTAGGTAAAAATGTACAATTTTTAAAAGTTACTTTGGATTCCAAAGATGTAACAGGTACAGAATTCATAGCATAATTAATGTAGAAGGACACTATTGTACTTAATTAAAAGGATGGCTGCAGTGTCGGAAGGAATCGACAGGGAAAAAAAAACAAATTAGTTGCAAGATGAGATTACATGCCTTTACCATTCATCAGATTTCTTGCATTGCTCACACTTTCACATGTGTAACACTGTGCTTCTGTCATCAATTTCCCCTTTTCTAAACTTCACACTCAAAAAAAGTTCTAGTTAAACTTACTAGACGCGTTTGATGAACAAATTTTTAGTTATTTTAATCCGAAATTATAGTTAATAAGACTAGAAAATTCTAGTTAATGAAGTCTGGTTGATTTTTTCTGGTTAAAACTATTCTGGTTAATATTTCTGGTAACAAAAGTGTCGCGATCATTTGTTAATTTCTAGAAATCTATATTTTGTCTGATATCATTTTAGGGGATGTTTCAATTGACGCTTTAGCGTAAATGTCCACTTCTTGAACATTCGTGACTTGTTAAATGTATTTTCATTTATATAAGTATGAGTAATTATAGTATACCGTGTAATTAGTTGTGTGATAAAAAGAAATTGCGCGTTCTCTGTCTAAACATCAGTGGTACCGGAATATTTCCAAATCAGGCACAGATTTTTTGGTTGTCTTTGAAGAGTATTCTCTAAAGTATTAGCATTGTGAAAATAAATAAATAAATTGAATGTTCGAGAATTTGGGTATTAAACAAGCGATCTACATACCTATCATGTAAAATCACGAACAAAATAGACCTAACGAATAATTTCAGAAACAGAACCCATCTACAATACGCCAGACTTTTGCTTTGAGTAATGTATCTGTCGTCATTTATTACTACATATATTCACCTATAGATTATAGGGAGGAAACATTATAGCGAAGCGGAACATATTTGCTGCACTTTGTTGTCGGAAACTTTTGTTGCATTATTTTCTTTGGGAAAATGTAACATGTAGTCCTTTTAATTTCAGAGGAAGTTAGGAAAAATCTGTGAAGGTAGAAGAGTATCGAAATTCAATAGTCGAAAATCGACTTCTACCAGAATACTTGTTTCAGTTTACCAGAACATCTGGTTATGTTGACCTGAACGTTGTATTCTTAAGCTACCAGAAAACTGTCTGGTAAATATTTATGGTTAACTTTATCAGAACTTCTGGTTACATTTACCCGAATTTCTGGTAACATTAACCAGAAAATTGACAACCAGAAACTTTTGATACTCGTAACTAGATTTTATAGTAAGGGCATATTTAACACTCTGTTCTAGTTGAATTAATCAGAATTCTGGTTGATGCAACCAGAATTTTTTTTGAGTGCAGACATGGGTTTGGAAAGTTTATAAAATAAGAATTACACTTTTCGTGGTATACATTCCTACGGCTGCCACTTCTACAAAACCGTAGCAGCATCGTTTATGAGCTCCGACTCCTTTTTTTTTGCACAATATTATTATTGACATCGGATTAATTAATTTTATTTCACTGTTTGACACAGTTACACCTCGAATTAATTAAAAAATCATTGTTTTATCACAATAACACTATATATTCGTCAAAAGGGACTGACAACTGAACGGAAGTACAATTACTTTTCGCCCATGCGTACCCGAAAGTAATTGAAATGAAAAGGTCTATTTCTTTCGTCTTCTTGATTTCTATTATTATCAAATCACAACAAAAAAACCGTTGTAAATAATATTCACCAGCGTCATGAAATCAAAAATATGGCAAGTAAAAGAAAATCAAGATTTTTGAAACCTCACTGTGAAATATAATTAATCATATTAGCATAACTTTTTGTTTTAATTGATCTAAATCAGTTTTTAAATTAAACGATAACTCTTTTAATATGATTAATTAAATTTAAAAGTGAGGTTTCGTGAGTCTTCATTTTCTTTTACTTTCTCTATTTCTTACGCGTTTATAAAGGATACTTCTGGTGTATTTATAGCGGATTTGCAATTCGACCGTCACTTGATTCTCATATATCAAAGAGAGAGCATAGTTGTTTCAGTGCTGCTTCTACCTATTAATTTTTTTCTTACCTAGATTAGAGTGCCGTATGAGTACCGAAACGTTGGTGAATATATATATATTTTTTTTTGCTCTCTTTTACTTCAGTCAACATTTTTTTTTCTTTTTGAGGAAAGAAAGATCTTTTTCAAATTACAATAGGAACATTTTATGGTGGTTGTCCAAAAAATTTTCGTTGTATTCTTGGCTTTATTTTCAGGAATTCTATGCATTAACTAAATTCAGAAAGAAATTTTTTTTCCTAATTAGTCAAAACGCTTTCTAAAAATGTTTATCTATAATTTTAATTCAATATAAGTGGGTGATTCTATGCGAAGCGCACAATACATTGTTCCTGGCGCTTTAGAAAAAGGTCAAGTCTGTGGGTCAGAATAGTATGTACTTTTATCCACGTTAATCACGGCCGAGTCTAAACATCCGGAAAGTCCATACATTTATGTTTATTTAAGACATGGTCAAGTCTACGCTTATAGAACTAGCAAGGAGTAGGGGAAGCTGGAAAGGGGACGTGGCTAGTGTCCAAACGTATAGACACTACCACAATATTATTACATTTAAATAAAGAATAAGGTAGTTATGGTAATTTATTTTGTATGGAAAATTCATTTTTATAGTAAAAATGGTCTCATTTACATAATTTGAAGTTGATGCCATTTAGAAGGTGATGCCATTTAGATGCCATTTGAAGTTGATGCCATTTAGAAGGTGGATATCTCTCGTCAATCGTAACAACCAAAGACCCGTTCTCCAAAGATGTAGTACGCTGGTTCCACTTATAAATCGTTTGGTAGCGTTGCAGGCACTCCCTGGATCACCTTGTCCAAAAGCTCTCCAGTATCTGTCGTAAAAGCTGCCATCGTTGAGACGTGATACCTTGATATCAGCGAGGAAGGTTCAGGAACGACAGCTAGCGAACTTCCGATCAGGAAGTGACCTGGTGTCAAGACTGGGAGGTCATCAGGGTCTTCAGTAAGTGGACATAGTGGCCTAGATTTGTGAACAGCTTCAATCTGTGCTAGTAAGGTATTCATTTCTTCATAAGTAAGAAGATGATCTCCAATAACACGTCGGAGGTGATACTTGACCGATTTTACTCCTGATTCCAATTTCCCGCTAAAATGAGGGGCTACTGGTGGAATGAACAACCATTGAGTACCGTCAAAGCTCGGAGTTCCGCATGTGCTCCCTTTGTTTTGGTCCCTTGGGTTGGTCCCGCAGTTACTGCGCAAGGTAGCACAGATACTTCGTCTAGCTGTGAACCTCTTATAAACTGCAATGAAGGCATCTGCAGTGTAATCAGTGAACAATTCTAGGTGGATAGCTGAAGTAGAATTGCAGACGAATAAAGCAATATATGTTTTGTAAGTACGAGCCGCCCGCCCTTACCAAGTTTTGAGATTCATAGGTCCCGCGTAGTCAACACCAGAATGGAGGAATGGACGGGCCTGTCCGCCAAGAATCCAAAATTCTTTTCTGATAAATGTCAAGGTATCCTGAGTTCCTCCGTGGAGTGTACGGAAATGAGCATCCCAGATGACGAACTGTGTAAATGGAGAATTTCTTGGTAAGATGAGTGGATGTTTCGTATTCAACGGAATAAATTATGCTTAAAGTTTTCCTCCTAGTCGTAGAAGTCCTTGAGTGTCGAGAAAAGGTGTAAGACGAGCAAGATAATGAGCACTTGGTACTGAATCACCCTTTGCTAGCAACTTGTATTTCCTGCGGAACGAATTCAGTTGAGTCACGTGGATCCAGTCATGTTTTGCTTCTTCTAATTCTAATTGTGAGTGGAGCCTTCGACAGTGGTCTCACTTGCTTCTTGAGGCGGAGAATAAACCGCTTGCGAAGAGCCTCAATACGTAGGAGTCGAGTCAAACTTGAATACTTATCGAGAAGATTACAATAGTTGCTGGAAGTACTTGCAGTCACAGAAGGGGATTGGATAGGATACTATTATTATATAGATACAACATCGTAGACAGTGTAAGTACTGAACCTAAGTGAGTGTGTGTAGAGGGAGAGATAGGTTCCTCGAGTAGAACAATTAGCAGGATTTTCTTTGCCCGGTATAAAATTCCATTTTTCGGTCGGAACTAATTCTTGAATGATGCAAATACGGTTGTAAACAAACTCCTTCTATCGCTACGGATGATTGCTGATCCAAGTATAGACAATGGCTGAGTCAGTCTAAAGATGAACTAGTGCTTTGTCAATATCCATGACTTGTATATTATGATGAACTACCTTTGCAAGGAGCACAGTTGCAGACAACTCAAGTCGTGGAATGGTCAGTCTTTTGAGCGGTGCTACCTTCATCTTGGAACAAATCAGTGAAGTATGAACTTCCTCATCCCGATCAATGGATCTAAGATATACAACAGCAGCTAAAGCTTGTTGAGATGCATCAGAAAAGCTATGAATCTCAATAGAATTCTGTGAAGTTGTTTTCGAATTAAGCACAGTTACTCACAAATTCAATAAGAAATCTGGAAAATTCTGAAGCCCAAAAGTGATTTTATGTTTTTGAATACTGCATTAGCGGAATTCCTCAAGACTACTCAAATAACAATACTCCTCAAGAAAAGAACGAGACTCCTAAAAAAAGAGAGTTCTGGAGGATCCACAAGGTTGCCTCGTAGGTTGAGCGGTTAATCTTAAACCTAACAAGGGAGAGAGTTTGTTTAACCTTGTGAATGCATGTGAACTTGGTCTAGAAGTACTATAAGTTAGGAGCATATGAGAAAAGTATGAAAAAAAGAGTACCTAAAATATTTAAAAAATTATAGCCTCATTTAACAAAAAAGTACTTCAGAGTTTATTAAGTACAGAAAAAAATTTCCGTTTTGATATTACAAATATGTGAAGGAAAAATGCAATTTTTCTAGAAAAAGCACTAATTTTGACTATTTGTTAATTTATGGTATTTTTTCAGTTAATAAATAACACGTGTTTACATTTGTCGTGTTTACATTCCAGCAGGGGAAATTCCCACCGGGAACACCTGTTTTGCTTGTACCACTATTTCGGCTGGAGAGCGAGGGTGGTGGTTGACGCGCGCTTGAAGCCCTCCTCTCCGACCCAAGCAGCACGGCAGATACGAAATCTCTAACGGGAAGCTTGGGGCGACTAACTTTTCAATCTAAATTTGCAATAGTAGCTATAGTTTTAATTATTATATTTCAGTATTTTTACATTTATTGAAAATGTAACAATTTATTAACATGATGCATAAGGTAGAAAGGTGCGTTACAGAAATGAAATATAATTATAAAATCTGAATCCTATTCAGTATCAATAAATTCAGCTACGTTCTATTAAATATTATATGTATTAAATATAATATTCAAAAGTGAGTTTGAGCCTACTACGTTCATATGTTCGAATAGTAATATAGAATGTATATCATCAGTCTACCTAACTTACATATTAGGAGTAAGTGCAAATCTCAAAAAGTTTACGATAGATCTTTGGCGAATGGTGCCACTTGCATATATGAGAAAGCGAAACAAGCAAT